>NW_017535297.1:165706-231716 GCF_001853355.1 Bactrocera latifrons
CATGATATCTCGATTTTTACTCAAGTTACAGCTTGCACGGACGGACGGACAGACAGACATCCGGATTTCAACTCTACTCGTCACCCTGATCATTTTGGTATATATAACCCTATATCTGACTCTTTTAGTTTTAGGACTTACAAACAACTATAATACTCTCTTTAGCAACATTGTTGCGAGAGTATAAAAAAGGCAAATTATACTTCAAGTCAAAAGCAAAAATGAAAAGACAGGATTGTTTGTATTGGAATAATTTTTTTGGATATTTGGAATTAAAAATTTTACAGTTATTTAAAAAACGTTATTTAAATGTAAAATCAATCGGTTAATGTATTACGTGTACAATGCACTCTTTGAAATCGCGAAGGTCCGGAAACTTGAACATTTTTTCTTCTTCTTTGGTAATAATAAAACTCGAACAGAATGTAATAGCACTAAAGTTTATGTAATTTTTTAAGCGAAAACATAATGGAACGAAACTCTAATATTTTGAACTTAGCAGACTGAAAATAATAATAACTTCTCAATTAAAACTTATTATATCCGGGCGAGCTAAATTTAAATTTTCTCGACTTTGGGAATAATCAATAATTACAAAAAGTATCGTACAGAATGACAACATCGCCAGATTTGATTTATACAAAATTATGAATAGCCGTGTCCATTGGACAGCGAATTATTGAGTTCTAGGTCGCCATTTAGCCACTAAAGATTTCAAAATGAAGCAGAGGAGAATTACATGCGTGGGTTGGTTGGAAAGTGCGACTGCCAGACTGCAGGCGGCCACACTTAAGCCATCATTACTCCCATGGTACACTCAATTGTTTCCAATTAAGCCTTATACAGCAGTTCAGCAAATTTGGTAAAAACAAAATCTGATTGCTTTCCAAACAATCCGCGCATTGTATCTTAAGTTTGAGTATTTGGAAGAAATCGGATCTTAGCCAGGTGAAGGCAAAATATTCGCAAAGATAATGCCACAGAGATTCATCATACTTCTTCTTCTTCTTCTTGTTCTTGATTGGCGTAGACACCGCTTACGCGATTATAGCCGAGTCGTTTCTTCTTTTCGCTACGTGGCGCCAATTAGATATTCCAAGTGAAGCAAGGTCCTTCTCCAYTTGGTCCTTCCAACGGAGTGGAGGTCTTCCTTACTTTCAGAGCTGGAGTGTTTTCGTCCATCAGGACAACATGACCTAGCCAGCGTAGCCGCTGTCTTTTAATTCGCTGAACTATGTCAATGTCGTCGTATATCTCGTACAGCTCATCGTTCCAKCGAATGCGATATTCGCCGTGGCCAACGCGCAAAGGACCATAAATCTTTCGCAGAACTTTTCTCTCGAAAACTCGCAACGTCGACTCATCTGTTGTTGACATCGTCCWAGCCTCTGCACCATATAGCAGGACGGGAATTATGAGTGACATATAGAGTTTGGTTTTTGCTTGTCGAGAGAGGACTTTGCTTCTCAATTGCCTACTCAGTCCGAAGTAGCACCTGTTGGCAAAAGTTATCCTGCGTTGGATTTCTAGGCTGACATTGTTGGTGGTGTTTACGCTGGTTCCAAGACAGACGAAATTATCTACAACTTTAAAGCTATGACTGTCAACAGTGACAAGAGTGCCAAGTCACGAGTGCGACGACTGTTTGTTTGATGACAGGAGATATTTTGTCTTGCCCTCGTTCACTGCCAGACCCATTTGTGTTGCTTTCTTGTCCAGTCTGGAGAAAGCAGAACTAACGGCGCGGGTGTTGAGGCCGATGATATTGATACAGCCAGCAGCTGTTCATTCTTATAGAAGATGGTACCTTCTCTATTTAGTTCTGCAACTCGCATTATTTTCTCCAGAAGCAGGTTTAAAAAGGCGCATGACAGGGACAGGGCCTTGTCTGAAACCTCGTTTGGTATCGAAGGGCTCGGAGAGGTACTTCCCGATTCCGACGGAGCTTTTGGTATTGCTTAACGTCAGTTTACACAGCTGTATTAGTTTTGCGGGGATAACAAATTCAGACATCGCGGCAGCTTTGAAATCATCCCACAGTTCTCACATACAGACTTGTTGACGAGTGCTCACAGAGAGCAGGAGTACTAGGCGAGTAGAAAATCTTTCGGCTGTCTGTTGTGATTGCAGCTTCTCGACGTCGAACCTTCCTTGCGTTTGATGACGTGCGTTTTTTGCTGCACAGAGGCGGGTGCGAATCTTAGCTGCAACAAGATAGTGGTCCGAGTCGATGTTGGGACCTCGGAGCACAGGCACATCTAAAACACTGGAGACGTGTCTTCCGTCTATCACAACATGATCGATCTGGTTGGTGGTTTTTCGATCCGGAGACAACCAGGTAGCTTGATGTATCTTCTTATGCTGGAATCTAGTACTACAGATAACCATATTTCGGGCCCYGGCGAAGTCGATCAGCCTCAACCCATTTGGGGATGTTTCCGCGTGGAGGCTGAATTTGCCGACCGTAGTGCCAGAGATACCTTCTTTGCCCACCCTGGCGTCAAAGGCGCCAAGCACGATTTTGACATCGAGGCGGGGACAGCTCCCATAAGTGCGTTCCAAGTACTCATAGAAGGCATCTTTGGTCACATCGTCCTTCTCTTCCGTCGGAGCATGGGCGCAAATCAGCGAKATGTTGAAGAACCTCGCTTTGATGCGGATTGCGGCTAGACGTTCATTCACCGGAGTGAATGATAGTACTCGGCGACGGCGTCTCCCACCACGAATCCCACACCAAACTTGCGCTCCTTTATATGTACACTGCAGTAAATGCCACAAGGACCTACTCGTCTCTGTCCTTGTCCCGTCCATCGCATTTCTTGGACGGCGGTGACATCAACCAGCTGGGCAGCGGCACCTTCCCAATTAAGGGACCGGACAATCCAGGTGCATGCGCTCAATTCGTAGTCCTTATTTTCCATGGTCGCCATCAAAAGGGGGGTCCCTCATCCGAAGCTGTGGCGGGTCCCAAACCCATCGCACAACCCTAAGTAGGGGATATTTCGCCTTCTAGCTCGCCTTCAAACGGATGTTCTTAGGCTACCCAGGGATACTTGGTCAAAGACCGGAAGTCGTGAGCTGCTTGAGTCATATGTAAAAGAATCGTTTCTGGCCACTCCCAAGTGAATGGCGATCAGAAAACTTTCCTCACTTGCGTGAACTTCTACACATGACTCCGAATCCGCTTTACCAAATTTCTGAAGGTGAGATCTTAAGGGTAGCTGCACTTTGATGATCTTTATAATAATACTAAGTTCCTTTTTGCCTAGAAGTACAAGCTTTTTGGTCTGTTCACGATCAATACCTCAAAATGGCGTTTTGGTATGCCTTGAGGGGTTTTCTCCGGTCAATTTCTTCAAACAACCCTTGAAGGAACTGAATACTTAAAGCAGTAAGACTTAGTATTCGCTTGTGATACTTAGTATAGACTTGTTCGTTTGAGCAAAATCCCACTTAACACCTTCTGCTATGCCTACAATTACGCCCAGTTGTGTCAGTTCCAGTGATTTAATGCCATTTTTTTTCGATAATGTTAGTATGGAACGGACAAAACTTGTGCAGAGCCAATGAAACATGTATAGCCGAAAGTTAGTTTTTTTACTTTGATCTGGAATAATCCCGACATAAGTATTAAACATAAAATATTGCAGTAGGGGAGAATTGACGGAGATGTCAAGATCCCTCTCTATGAGTCGGAAAGTTTCATCCTTCCGCGTAGCAGATGAACTTAAAGTTCCCCCTGATCAAAGTGACCCCAAGATAAGATGTCTCAATGCAGACATAATTTGGCGAGTTTTACAGTTTTCCCATCGTACATCGATTGCGTATGACCTAACCACGGTAGTAGATAGCAGGTTCTGATTAATGTGAAAAGAAGCTATAGCCGTTCTTAGTTCAGCCGAATTGCAATTGTTAAAAACACCCTCCAAGTCAATTAATGCCGTTAAGGTGCATCCTCTTTTTCCTAAGTAACTTTTTATTGTCCCAACTACCTCATGTAGATCTTTATCAATCTATTAGCCTTTGACCACAAAATAAACTCCACCAAATTTTGTACAATAAATCCTGTCCACGATAAGAGAAAATTTTTAAATATGATTATAACGGACACAATAAAATCTAAAACGAAATGGAGCACAAAATGGCATACTCTTTCAAAATCATTTGCACTCCTTTTAAGAGGAATAACTGTTTCTTAGAATATCACTACTACTTTATATGTTAGACTCATGACATTCACTTAATAACTTCCTTACTCTATTTTTCATTTATGTGGTAATTTCATTAAAATATGGAGTACAACAAACGCTCAGCAAAATTAACCATAGACGGCAAATATGCAAAGATTCTCCCACAACAAGTTACCGAGTGCCAAAACCACTGATGAGACTTTGCTTCACCCATATGTAGTTGTGTATGCATGTGTTGCTGAATCTTTACATTCATTGACATCGAGTCAGTATGAAAATTAAATGAAATGAAATTTTTGCTGCCGCCCGCAACTAAACTATTCAACACTGTAATGCAACAAGGTAAAAACTTTGAAAATTTCAGTCACAGACTTCCTACCTTTGGCAGGTACGCGTGCAACTCGTGTTTTGTAAATTTGTGTATTGAGTTTTTCAAGAAAATTTATACGGCACCTCCTGCAAAATTATGGTGCGCAAGAAATCACACCAAATGTACAGTGCTGTGCTGGATTCCTGTACATAAATATATTACATTATACTGATATATAAAGGCACAACCAATAAAACAGGTACATTGTGTATTGAAACTCTGTATACAAAGCAGCAGTGTAAAACTGTAGACTAATTCGAGCTATCTGATAGCACTTTTTGAGATAGGAATTTTTTATTTTTATTTTTGAGTTTACAGATACCAAACATAAACTATTAGATAGCCCTTAAATCTATTCTCGAAAGACTTAAGGTCGCACAAGTTTTGAGCAATTCGCGAAGTCTAGACATCTCTTAACTTGGATGACTTATTTACAGTTTTTTGAACTTCAACCAACCAGCTTCAAATTTCCAATACTTACGAAATCTAGGCATATATCTATTTCAATGGCTACTGGTGTACTCAAAAACATTCCGCTTGTTACTTTTTGTCAAGCTCAAGTCTTGCAAGTAAATCGAGGGAAATGTGTATAAGAAAAAACAAAAGCTAAAGCGGCAGCTCGGTTGGAAGCAACATAAAACGTACAACATCTTTGCTGTCTTGCAACAGCATAAGAAACTCCCCCTGCCCACAACAACCTGCATAAGAGCTGGGGCGCTCAAAAATATACCACCTCTCCTAATGAAATTTATAAATTTTTTGCCACCACACTTCTGTTCCGCTTGTGTAAAACTCTCTTACTTAGTAGTTCTCCACAATATTCCACTTAGGGAGTATATTTATTTGTATTTTGCTTTCTTTCATTGAAGGGAGTGTATTCTATGCTTACGCAAAAACTTTACACAAATCTACAAAATTACATTTATACATAGATGTGTAATATACATACGTGCGTAAGCAGACCTAATATAATTTCTGTCCGTCCATACATCTCTGCAAACTTTAATTGAGGGATATCTTGCACGTCGACTGCAATTTATTTAGATACAGCAAAAATATACACAACCACTTACGTACTCGTATTCACGTAATGCACATACATACGTGACAGTAGGTGTGTACGTAGTCGCTTAAATGTTCTATTTGTCTGAATGCACAAGTTTATAATTTTGAATTTCGTACTCTTGCTCACGCAATTATATGGGGATTTTCGTTGCTTCTTATGTATTTTACATTACTTCAGTTTTATTATTTTCTTCATTTCATTCCTGCAGGTAAATGCTAACTACTACGATATACATAAAATTCGAGATGACATTCCCGATATGCAGAAATTTTAATTGAATGCTCTTTATATCAGTAGTAAATGAGTTAATTATTTGAAGGCAACATCGTTGATCATATGTATTTTCTATACTACTTATTTCTATGAAACTTATTCCGAATATACATTGCAACGGGCGTCGGTTTTAGAGGTGTGGTTTTCAATAAAGCAAAACTATTTTCAAATTTCTTTTTGACAGCTGTTTACTCGCTATTTTATAATTATTAAAATTTCTATGGATGACCTTTTTTAGATAGTGCAATT
Source organism: Bactrocera latifrons (assembly GCF_001853355.1). NCBI lineage: Eukaryota > Metazoa > Arthropoda > Insecta > Diptera > Tephritidae > Bactrocera > Bactrocera latifrons. Next base: position 171,855 of record NW_017535297.1, read on the forward strand.
ACCACAATAAAGGCTCTGTTCGCGTTCCTTCCAATTTTCAATCGACATAACCGCCAGTAGAGTTGGCAATTCGTGCAACCATGGATCGATTTCGCAGACTTGTACAAGAATTGAAGTCGAATGACCATCACGGTCGTCACACGTTTAGAGGATAAAGCCAAAACGGGAGGGTCACCGATCCTAATTTTCAAAGAAAATTTTGTTCAGCGCTTGAGCTCACTTTTGGTTCAATGAGTAAGCTCATAAACAAAATGGTTATATTTGTAGTTATGACAAACCAGAAGTCATTGTTCTGATGCCAATACATCCTCAAAAAGTCACTGTGTGTTGTGATAAATGATCAGAGGGAATCTTTCGTCTATATTTATTGAAAAATGAAGCCGGCCATAATGTTAAAAACAACGCTTTAGAAGAGCCATGATTAATAACTTTTCTTGCTTAAAGTTTACGATGTTTCAACAAGACTGCGCTATATATTATACAGCAAACGAAGTAGTCAATATATTAAAAGAAACTGTTGGTAAGCGCATTATTTGCTGTGACCTCCAAGATCGTACGACTTAACAACAATATTTTTGTGAAGTTATGTTAAGTCCTTTTTCTACGCAGACAAGCCCGAGACGATTGATTGCTTATAAGAGAATATTGGTCGAAAATTTAGTTAGTATTTGCGAATTCCAAGCTAAATGATGGGAATTGATTGAATTTTTGATATCCCGTTCTGATGTGAAATGCGAGTTACGGTTTGGGCTATGAGGTAAAACTTACCGCCGCTGTTTTCAAATAGTTTTGATTTACTTGATATAATTTGATGATTTGTTTCCCATTAATGGTTTCAGATAATTTCTTTAGAAGCTCATGATAAATACGTAAATGAAGTAATAATAGTACACCATTTTGGTCTGACCAAATACAAGGTATTAACTTGGTATCATGGATGGTTGCCCCGATTTCAAAAATAATAAATTTTGTATTTAAAGTTTTCATACTGGATCCATTTTTCTCCACCAGACACAATCCGATGCAAAAACGACTTTCTTTTGTAGCCTTCAAGCAGCTTTTCGGACTTGTAAAATCGTCGTTCAACTTCAATATATGTATATGGCCAGCTTTTGAGAGTATCCGGCTTCTTTTAGACGTTTTAAAATAGCTGTTTGAGTAAATGCCAAAGGTTTTCAAGGTCTTCTTGCACCAGGCAACAATATTCATCAGGCAGTGCTTTCTGTTTATCACCTTCAAACTCCATTTGCACTCATATTTCATAAAAAAAATGTATGCGGACAACATTTGAAGTCATTGCGGGGCATCTCGACAGGATAAAATCTCTTACTAACTGTATTGCCGTGCCTATTGCCTATGGAGTCTCCAAATAAGCAATAAGCTGTCACAGTTTGACAGCGCAGTTTTCATTCCTTAGGAAATTTTCGAAGATTTGCACATATGCCGACGGCATTTTCGTTTCGGTAATATGAAATTTACTGGAGCGAGTATTAAGACGACTGTGTTATATTATGAAAATAAAGTACATTTTCAAAATAATATTTTTCCCAAAAATTAATATTTAGCTTAATATTGTTAATTTACAGAAAAATTATGCAAATTCTTTTGGGAATGAGCGAAGTCTTAAATTTAAGAAACTTATACAAGCATAAACCAAAATATCATTGCTCATATTAAATTTATAATTTTAATTGGTATATAAAATGTATGCCACAATTATTATATAGCAGTCCAAAAATATGAGTTCTTGTTTTTCCCAGAAATACCTAAACTACGCCTTTGCGCAAATGATTATGTTATGATAATAAAAAATGCAGATTTGGCAATGGCAATAGCAATAGATATGACAGTTAGTAAGACATCGATTTTATCCTGTCAAGATGCCCCGTTATGTTTCTTCGTTTTACAAAAAAAAGTGTGTTCATTTAACCCTTGAAATTCATATTGATTAAGTATGCTGAATACACTAAACCTCACGATTAAATTTTTGGAGGGTTGTGACGTAACATACACTTTTTTCGCAAATTAGGTCGACACAGAGAGACTCAATTTCGGTGGACCAATTTCAGAAAGGTAATAGAATTTATTCCAACATTTAAGGTCAAAATCAAGCTAAAATCAATATAAACAAAGTCCAAGAATAGGCAAGTTTTCATAAAATATCCCAAAATTGCCCTTAAATCGATCGTATGCAGTTATTTATATCATCTCGGTAAGACACGGTTATTCCTGTTTAAGTTAGGGGCTAATAAGGCCTACCAAGAAATGAAGAATAAAGTGTTCAATAGCAATACTAAATTAACTTTTTAAGGGAAGCATTTAGAAAATGAAATATAGCGAATTCACTGATCGGTATAAGTTTCTAGTGCAACCAGAAGTTCCATTTGAATTTTTAATTCGATATGCCCTCTACCCGCATACTATATCAACTTCTACTATTTTCAGCTTACTAAAAAGGGGAAATACAACTGGGGAGCGGTCATACATTTTATAAGATTTCTCATCGCAGAATTATTCACAACCGTGCGAAGACAGCGGTACCGACTTGTCTGTTCTGGCTTTTTACATACAGTGGTTTATACCTTAAGTAGTCTCATCTATTAACTGTTAACCGATTGTTATCTCTAAGTTACCCATTACATGTCCTTCAATGCCTAACTTATTGCGATAATTAATGGATATCCAAAGTTATTTTAAGTGTGGTTAGAAACCAATAAAACTTTATTAGTTATTAGATACAAGGAGAATTCGAGTTTTCGATATTTTTTTAATATTCATCAAAAAGAGCCGAATTTGCTGTCTTTATTCATAATTCTATTATGTTTTATGTAAACGTAGCCGGAATTTACTTACACGTCATTGTCATACAGGTAATATCCCGAAAATTTTACCTTTATAAATGTCAGCCTTGTATCTGAAAGCATTACATATGAACATCTCATAGTTGTATTTGGCAAATATGCAATTTGAAAAGCAAAGCGTTATTAAAGCTCTTTGATTTCATAAATTTAAAAAAATGTTAGCAGTGGTGTGACTATTACAAATTGAACAAGGATTATGGTTTTTAAAGATGTACTAATTTGTTTACTGCAATTCCTAGTAGTAATATAGGGGACCTAGTAAATTGCCTAAAGGCTTTTTGCCTGAAAATTTAAAAGAACCTTAAACTTCAATTAATTTTAAAATAGTAAATTTTGTCCCCCCTTTAAAAACAACTTTTGGCAAGCACACTACAAATGTACATATGCCAAAAATATGTACTTGCAATTTATAATTTTAATTTATTCACTTTCAAATTAGTTGCAATTTAATATGATTTAGTATGCACAACAACTCTGAGTTGTTTGTGCACAATATTTATCATAATATCACATTTGCTGCAGCAATAAAATGCAAATTTTTCACATTATAAACCCGATTTTATATAATATTATTATTAATAAAGGTGACATTTTATATTTAAAAGCCAAAAAATATTACGTTTAATGAAGTTCATAAAATTATTCTGAAATTTTTAAATTGCTTGTACCCATTTTCTAGAATCTAAACAAGTGTCTTCTCCCAATTATGGGGTGTTGCTTGTTGATTGCTGGCAAATCCTGGTACTCCTGAATGGTTTACGGTTTGCATTGAACTAAAAAACAACGAACAACATTTCGGATTCAAGATAAGATCTCGATAGATTATATTCATTTTGCACACACCATTTTAGAGTACCTACCCGATGTTATTACGATATCTCTTCTTACACATCCCATCTCATGTTCAATATAAACTTAACCGGAGGTACAAGCAATGCTCTGTTGTTCAGTGCGTGTGGGGATAGAATTTTGATTTACATGAGGAATATAGAAGATATCAAATTTCGTACTTATACCATCATCTTTAAAAGGGAGAAGGAACGTAGTTTACACCCAATTTCTTAAATTTTTACGGGAATAAAATATGTCCACGGAGTTTTGCAGTTATTTACGAGATGTGTAAAGCGCAAGACAAGCCTATTTTCTAACAAAAAAAAACATACTCTCTTTCCACTCCGAAAAGCAGTGCGCATTAGTAAGGCGAAGAGATTTTGTAAAACATTGGTGATATTCAGCAGTTTCACCAGTTTGATTAGTGCATAATGTTGCCGCAGAGCATTTACCTTGCCGCAAAGTGTTGAGGAGTACCAAATTGATGACTGCTCGTTGGCTACTTTTTACCTCGTGACAAACAAGCTAACATTTGCACAACTAAGAGCTCTCACCACCACTCTCTACGCAATCAGAGCAGCAGCCAGTCAACGAAATTACATAAAATGGACTTTTAAATTAAAGTACAGCCGAAAAAGTTTTCAGTTGCATTGTTGCTGGTTTACAATTTTGTTGTTGTAGTAGTTGTTATTTGTGTGCAGCTGTAATTACTTTAATGTGCCCAGTTAGCAACCGCTACAGTGACTACACGGCTGAGGACAAGGGTAGAAATACTTACACCGGGGCGACAGCGTTGGAAGTAGTGACAGGGATTTGCAGACTACCGAATCTAGTGGTGTTGCTAAGTAGTATCCACAGCTACGCCCGAGGGGTGCAGTGTCGAGTTGACGGTTGTTACAAGGACGAATATGTACCCTGTAAGACTTTCGAAGGTATAAAGATAAAGTTTTGCAATTACATTCAAGGATGCAAAAGCCAATGGTGTCAGTAAAAAGAAAAAGTGTGCAGCGTTTGAAGAGGAGACGGATTTGAGAGGGAAATGTCAATCGTAATGCATATATACAAAGTCTGAGAGAATACCGCAAACATGAAGCCAAGCTAGTGGACAAACACCCAGGCTAAAATTACAAAAGCAACGCAACGCTTGGTGACAGTATCAGCACCAATTGGACGAAGAAAGTCAAACTAGCAAACAAACAGACGAAGTACAATAACATAGTAGTAACATTGACAAACAGATATTATGTGTATCATCCCAGCAGTGAGAGCTCTTTGTACGTTGGGAATGATTTTTAAGGAATGCTAAAGATCAGCAGTGGAATGAATTGTGTAATAGGCTGAAACGATCAAGGACATTGAAAGTTTCATTTCGAGAATTGGGATTAACAAAAGTCACAAGGTAACTTCTACTTTAATCAACAAGTCTATTTACATTTTTTATTTATATTTTAGAGATAGCCAAGCAGCAATGAGGGCAAACAGCTATGCCACCATGAAATTTCACTTCATAAAGTTATGTAAAGAAGAACTTCGTAAACTTTTGGTGAAAAATTCAATAAACATTCCAACTAAATAATTATAAAATAAAATGAAAAATAGGATAAGTTGACCTATTCAGCGTCTTAAATGTTTATATAACTTAAAGAATCAGCAATACCAAGAATAACACAAAATTCCTTTGGAATAGCACCAACCATCTACTTTTAGAAAAGAGTAAATTGAGTGTCATCAAATACTTAGCTCCGCGAAAAGAACATTTAGAAATTTGGTAAAGTGGAATCGAATGAATGCAAAGCATGCGTAAAGAGTGATGGAATACTACTATTACTTGCTACCGGTGCAAACAAGATAAGGTCATCGCAGTGATAGCCCTTGACCGGATAAATATCAATATAGAGAACGTATGTAGAACTGTCTGTCCTGAAATTGAAGAAATACGACTTATGCCTAGCCTTCAGAATTGTTAGAGAACATGTTTTTCTCGATCCATCCATTTTAAATGAAATTGTGCTGCTAGAGTGTACAAATATAAAGAATTTAATCAAGCCTATTTATGACTTATGTTTACTATATTTCTCTCCCTTGAGCCCACCCTTTCAACTAACCAACCAACCATTATTCTTCCTGATCTGGTTATAGTCTTTTAGCAATGCAAGTCGTTGTATATTCACTGCTGGGATATAGTACTTCTTTTCATACCTCCAACTACCACTGTTAAAAGAAATCCGAAGCAGCAAAACTACAAAGCGGCGAAGTGAAACTGTCATGGAAAAACTGTAATTGTAGCTGTGCGAGATAAGATCGACTTCAAAGTAATTAACCTTTGTGATTATATTACTCGCTTGTACCGTTCTGTAAAGCAGTGGACATTAAAACTTTCAAAGGTTTTTGTCTTTTGCTTACTTTCTTTTTCAAATTTAAACTGTATTTTTTTTTTTCATTTTATTTACTTGCAATTTAATGTTTTTAATTTTGCATTACGGTTGAAATTTAGAGAAATTTTTAATTTTATTCATGGAATGATTTGAAATTTCTCTATAAAAACTGCATTCAATGTACACCATTATTTACTTCAATCAACGGTGGTAGTGTCATGCTTAGAATTCAATTTATGAACTGATCTATATGTGATACATTCTCGCTTTTTTATTGTTTTTAACAAAATATATGAAGTAAGATCACGCCCACTTCATTTAATTTGTCATGTACAGCTACAGCTCAATGAATAAGTTTACTTTTTTTTTTTTTTTTTGTCCAAAAAGTAATAGGACTGATTTTCTTCCTTCGCGAATGTATTTCGGAGCGTATACTGTAGACGGCGTTCCTAGGTAACGAATAAGCGGCTGGTCCATTGTCTTCGAACATTGGAGAGTCAGGAAAAACCCTTTCGCGCGACGTGTTTGTTAGAGCAGAGGTCCGCAATTAAATTCAGTGTGAAACTCGGTAAATCTGCGACATAGACATTTGAAATGATCCAGCAGGCTTATCCAGATGTGAACTTGGCAAGAAGTAATTTGAAGCTCCAAGAAGAGGTCGCTGATAAATGCGCAAATCCTATAAATGATACTCATTGTTTTTTTTTTTACATCAAAGGCATCTTCCTTTTGGACAAACTGTCAACGCTTAGTTTTACGTGGAAGTCCTTAAGAGACTATAACGAAGAGTCAGTCGATCCGGCAAGACATCGCAGCCGATTGGAACTTGCACCAAGACATCGCTCCGACTCACACCGCCTTCCTTCTGAACAGCTACCTAACCAAGGCCGGCATCCCAATGCTTCCGCAGCCGCCCTATGGCCCAGGTATAGCCCACCCCGGACTTTTTTGTTTCCGTGCCTGCCACCTCGGCTCTCAAGGCTATTCCGGAGAATGCTTTCCGTGACGCTTTCAATTCTTGTCAATCACGCTAGTAGCGGTGTATCGACGCAAAGGAGCATATTTTGAATGTCTTGTAACGATTTATTCAATAACTTTTTTTAAATCGACTCAGCCCTATTACTTTCCGGTCAATTCCTATATATTACGTAGTGATTTATCTGAAAGCACTAAAAAGTAAAATATCTCTACAAAATAATGTCATATAAATTTCATTAACCACGAAGTATGATAATAGTGATAGGTTTATATGAAGATCTGTTAAAAAATTTCACCAAGGTTTGATGATAGATCAAGTACATCAAAAGTTCGTCTCCTAATTTCCTTTGGTTCTGATCAAAAACCAAAGGTTTATTATCCACCATTCCGATAGCCCAATCTAACCAAATATGAAGATATTTATTATATCGAGTTTAAGATACATTGACAAAAGCACAATTATTATTAGGGGACATTTTTTGAATATATAAAGTCTCGAACAAATTAAGTAAGTTCACTTATTTTAAATGTCACTAGTAGTTTTCACCTTTTAAACTAGCTGCTTAATAATCAGTACCTGTTCTCAAGTAAACCGAATAATAACCCTCTTTGCTACATCTTGGACGCAATTTTTTACCTTTGCAAGGAAAGTAAGCTACTTGAATAATTAGCCATTACGTATATTTAAAATACTAAATAATTAATCCCAATTTTAATCTATGTGAAATGGAGCAAATAGAAACCAAAAATTGTCGTTTGCAGTTACCAGTAACCTAAGAAATAAATGGAAAACATAAAATACCAAGAAATTAAAGTTAAAAATGTTTACTTTAGACAAACAAATGTTTTTTTTCTTTTTTTCATTCATAAAGTTAATAAATTAGTTAGCAGAAAAAGTCTTTTCGTATTTTGTTTATAGATATCGTTGGAGTCATATATCTCTTGTGCTACCAATCGCATTGTATCGCATCATATACTGTTGGAAGGGTGAGATTTTAAGCTTCATTTAACCATAAAAAATTAAATTCTGGGTAGTTAAAAAAAGTTGTTCAAAAATGAGTGAAAATAATGAAAAAGTTCGCTATATTTTGAAATTTGTGTATAAAAAAGAAAGATTGCCATGCAAGCCACTAATGAAGTTTGTGAAGTTTACGGAGATGATGCTGTATCAGTCCATGTAGCACAACAATGGTTCGCTTGCTTCCATTCTGAGACACTGATGGAATAATATCTCTAGCGGAAAAATGGTAAAAAGTGGTCGATCCTGTACCATTGGTTTATTTACATGTTTATTTATGTATTACAGGATCCGGCACTCGAAGTGTAACCAAATAAAAAAGCCTAAATTCGGTTTGGAAAACTATTTTTATTTATTTTAAGTACAAGATGTGTGAAAATAACCATAAATTCAGGACCAATTGACTTTTGCTCGATATGACCACCTTTTACCTTAACTATGGTTTTGAGACGGTCATAAAACGAATCGCAAGCTGCTCGAATGTGACTTGCCGGTATATTGACCCACTCACGGACAATTACTTTCTTCAGCATCTTGAGACTGGTGTAGTTTTTACTTAAAACCTTGCTCTCCAAAATGGCCCAGAGAGAATAATCCATTGGATTCGCATCTGGTCATTGTGTGGTCGTAATGAAGTTTTCAAGCCATTCTTGGTTCACTCTCGCTTTATGAGAAGGTGCTGAGTCTTGTTGAAACGTCCATGGTTTGCAACCATAATGTTTGTTTGCCCACGGCTTCAAAGCAGCCTCAAGAACACTTTCCCAATAATATGTTGCATTTACTTTGACGCCAGTCTCAATGAAAATAATTGGAGAGCGCCCATCTGCGGTGACAGCGGCCCAAACCATCATTTGTGGCGGGTGCTGCCTTCTGGTGGCCAACCGATTACTTAGATTCTCCTATGAATGGTCGGTCAAGTAAATCCCATCGTTTCTGCGGGTCGGATATTTTCAGTTCTTTAGCCATTTGATTAGCACTTCGTTATGCATTTCGCTTCTTCACTTTCCGAATCACCTCACGTGACGTTGCAGGCTTTTGATGACCACTTCCATGGCGTTTTGCAATGCTACCAGTATCATTGTAACGAGTGTAAGGTGTTTGAGCTCACGGACAATTGCTGGCTATGATCTTTCAGCTAAATATAAAGCAATCACACTATTACGTTTGAATTCCAACGCTGATCACTTTTTTTGCGTTCACATTTGGCAAAACGCTTTTGTACACTTCTAAACAATACTCCAAGTTGTCATTCAGAAAATTTATAAACAGCTGATTCCAGTGCGACAGGAGCGCGTACGGTCTGAGGTTGGTTACACTTCGAGTGCCAGACCCTGTAGTATAAATATAAAAAATAAGATGAAACTTGATTAGAAAAACCAAAATAGTTTTTCGACTACCCAATATGTATTTTGTATTTTATATACAACTTAAGTAAATGAATACTCATTTGCTCAGAAAATGCATTTTGCCGAAGTAATCACTAACGTACTACGTAATTGTTATGTATGTAAGTATATATTCCGCTTCTAATTGCAAGGCGAAGAGACAAATTACCATTAATTGTTATTTGCTTACAAATGTTAAACACGACAATATGTCGCAGTGCTTGAACAAACCGACTAACAGCCAACGGCTGCCAAGTGTTACCACAACTACAACTATTGCATACATTTATTGGAATAGCACAAACAACATAACTGCGTGTAAATTTGTATCTAAATGTGTTTCGGTATACGATAAACGTTAAAGTTTGCATAAAATTTTGAAGCAACAGCTGCGATCTCAAATATTCACGAAAACTATTAAAAAATATTTAATAGCAGATACTCTAAGTTTCTTAATTTCATGAGTATGCGAACAATACTTAATATAAGAGCATCTGATTTTTGAAGTTAGGTTCGACAATAGCTCTAAATGATAGTTTATACAATATTTCACACCCTCAAATATACTTAACTAGGGAAAATAGTTTAAGGCATAACATAGTAAAAGCAGACACAAGCTTACCCTTCTGTAGCTTGAAAATATCAAATTTCTGAATATGATATGAAACATGTATATAATAAGTGCATCTTAAATCGTTTAAAACTCTCGCCAGACCAGTGCGCTGTTTCAAAGGCCTATAATTCAAACATACTACATACGTTTTTTCCAGCCCACGAAACAGTTCTTAAAGTCAATTTCCGGAATAGCCTTCCATGCGCTTAGCGATTACCGTTTAAAGTCTTCAACTGACTCAAACCGGTTTTCCCGGTTTGCTGAATTCCTACAATCACAAGGAGGTAGTTGCGGCATGATATTGGTTGAAAATTTTGCGAAAAACTCTCCAGGAATCAATGTATCCAATATACGACGGCCTTTTTCAACATTCTGAACGTGCCGATACCAGAATATGATTTTGCCTACAAAATTTAATGCAATTTCTTTGTTGAATAATTTCACTCATCGTTAAAATGGCCGAATTCCAAAACAGTCTAAAAAAATATTTACGACAAACTATTTCGTCGGTCTCACAGATATGTGCGCGGGTATAGAAAGCTTAACTACGCCATACGCCTGAATTGTTCCCTGGAGTGTATACGAAATTTTTTAAAGAAGGTATTTTTCTGACAAACTTCCGGTAGAACACCTTATCGCCATCTCTGTATGTACGCAACTCGAAAATTACGATAAAGTAGATTTTGAATTGAATCAAACAAAAAATTCTTCACCTATTTCGTTGGATGTTTCCATCTAAAAAATATATTTCCAGACAAATATATTCACAGAGACGCCACTGTAGACACTATTACTATTGTATGGAAGAGAATCAACAAATACAAGGAAGGTCGACGTCGAGAACTGCAATCACAATAGAAAGCCGAACAATTCTGTACTCGTCAAGCACTCCTGCTCTCTGAGAGCACTCGTCAACAACTCTGTATAAGAGAAGTGTGGGACGGCATTTCAAACTCTTTACGTACAGCTGCAACCGAAACCATTGGTTTTCAGAAAATGCAAAAGAACAGCTGGTGTGCCGTGTCGCAGCGGAGAGAAAACAGACTGCCTACCTCGCAACGTTACGATCGACCACAACACGTGCGGCACCGGATAGATACCGAGAGTTGAAGAGGGAAGCGAGACGCATTTGCAGACAGAAAAAGAAAGAGGCCGAAATGCGTGAGTACGAAGAGCTTGATAAGCTGGCCGACAGGGGTAATGCTCGAAAATTCTACGAAAAAATGAGGCGGCTTACCGAAGGTTTCAAGACCGGAGCATACTCTTGTAGAACCCCCACAGGTGATCTAGTCACCGATGCCCAGAGCATACTTACATTATGGAGGGAACACTTCTCCAGCCTGCTGAATGGCAGTGAACGCACAACGCCAGGAGAAGGCGAACCCGACTTCCCAATCGATGACGATGACATTACCCGTCTGAAGAAAAACAAAGCGGCGGGGGCCGATGGATTGCCGGCCGAGCTATTTAAACAAGGCTACGAAGAACTGATAAGGAGCATGCATCAGCTTCTTTGTAAAAGATGGTCGGACGAAAGCATGCCCAATGATTGGAATTTAAGTGTGCTTAATGCTCAAAAAAGGAGACCCCACAATCTGAGCCAACTACCGTGGGATAAGCCTCCTCAATATCGCATAAGAGGTTCTATCAAGAGTATTGTCTGAAAGAGTAAAGCCCTTCGTCAACAAACTGACTAAACCTTATCACTTCGAAACTTCGAAAATCAACAACCGATTAGTTTCACCATGCGCCAAATCTTGGAAAAAATCCGTGAAAAGAGAATCAAGGCACACCACCTCTTCGTGGATTTCAAAGCTGCTTTCGACAGAACGAAAAGGACTCGATTTTCTGCCACGATGTCTGAATTTGGTATCCCCGCAAAATTAATTCGGCTGTGTAAACTGACATTGAGCAACACTAAAAACTCTGTCAGAATCGGAAAGGACCTCTCAGAGCCGTTCGATACCAAACGAGGTTTCAGACAACTCAGGCGACTCCCTATCGTGCGATTTCTTCAAACTGCTTCTGGAGAAAATAATTAGAGCTGCAGAACTAAATGGAGAAGGTACAATCTTCTATAAAAGTGTACAATGTCAGCCTGGAAATCCAACGCAGGAAAACACTTGTCAACAGGTGCTACTTCGGACTGAGTAGGCAATTGAAAAGTAAAGTCCTCTCGCGACGAACCAAAAACCAAATTCTATAGGTCACCCTTAATTCTCGCCCTGATAGATGGTGCAGATGCTTGGACGATGACAACAGCTGCTGAGTCGATGTTACTAGTTTTCGAGAGAAATGTTCTGCGAAAGATTAGTGGTCCTTTGCGCATTGGCCACGACGAATAAAACATTCGATGGAACGATGAACTGTACGAGATATACGACGACATTGACGTTGTTCAGCGAATTTAAAGGCAGCGGCTACGCTGGCTAAGTCATGTTGTCCGAATGGACGAAAACACTCCAGCTCTGAAAGTATTCGAAGCAGTACCCCCTGTGGGAAGCAGAGGAAGAGGAAGAGCTCCACTCCGTTTAAAGAACCAAGTGGAGAAGGACCTGGCTTTACTTGGAATATGCAATTGGCGCCACGTAACGAAAAGGAGAAACGACTGGCGCGCTGTTGTTAAGTCGGCTATATTCGCGTAAGCGGTGCAGAAGAAGAAGAAGGAAGAGAATCGAAGAAGACCCAAATAAGCTACTATTGAAGTCGAGTGACCATGAAACGCGTCACACGTTCGCTGAATGGGTCCAAGCCAAGATGGCCACTGACCACAATTTTCACAGAACAATTTTATTCGTTGATAAAGCTCATTTTTAATTAAATTTGTAATGATGATACTACAAAACCATTGTTTAGACGCCGTTACATCCTCAGTATGCTGGTTGGTATGGTCTATGAGCAGAGGGAAACATTTCTCGATATTCCTTCGAAAATGAAACCGGCGATAATGCTACAGTCATTGGCTAAAGAGCCATAAATAAATACTTTTCCGTGCTTGAATTGGAGAATATTGATGTAGAGTTTCTCTGGCTTCATTAAGTCAGAGCTTATGTCATACAGGCAACAACATTATTGAAGGAAACTTTTGGCGAGCTCGTTTTCTCGCATCGTAGACCTATGGCGTGCCTCAAGATCGTGAGATTTAAGGCCGCTGGACTTTTGTGGGATTACCTGAAGTCGCTGTTACACGCATAGTATCCTGAGAAGATTAAAGGCTTGAAAAAGAATATTTGATGCTTCATAGATGACATACGGCCGCAATTTCGTCAAAAAGTGTTCGCAAATTGAGCGTCTCGGGTTTAATTTATTTGAATCGGCTCACTTGACTGAAATCATTTTAAAGTCATGATCGCAAATAATTTTAATAAAAATAAGTTTGTGACCATAACATTAAATGATATGCAAATTATTTATTATGGAAAACCACATATCTAAAACAAGTAAGGGAGGGCTAAGTTCGGGTGCAACCGATCGTTTTATACACTTGCCAGAGAAATAATTAAGTTGTAAAACCATATCATATAGAGTAAAGTCAGCCGGTATTCGAAATCAAAAGTCAATTATAGATACCGGGGTCTAAATATTTGGTTCCTAGGAACTTGAACAGTTTTTATTTTTCATTTTTTATTGGACTTAAACAATTTTTGGTCATAAGGTGGTACACAATAAAGACATTAATCGTGCAAAAGTTTTTTCTGTTATATTAATTGTTTCTTGACTTGTATGCTGAAACTGAACGAATCAAGTGGAATTTAAAATCGTGCTATATGGAAAGTAGGCATGGTTGTTGTCCGATTTCATCTATTTTCACAAGATGAAATAGGAATATGAAAAGACTGTCTGGTACCTAATTGTATCGAAATCGGTTTATCGGGTTCAGAGGTATGGGATTTAACCACAAAGTGGACGTTGGCATGCCCATCTTCAAATTTTCACACCGACTCCCAGAAAGTCGAGTCTTCTTTGGTATACTTAATTATTGATATATCTCGATTTTAATAGTAACATTATATCGGGAGTGAGCGGGGTTATCCTCCGATTTTATCCATTTTCACAAGGTTCCTCTTGCTTTGTATAAAATTATAGATTTATATCTTAATTGAGAGCTTAGTAATAACTCCTTATATGCTTCCGCTTAATGGTGATTTCTGGGCGTGACAGTGGTCCAATCACGCCCATCTACGAACTGGAAATATTTTTTGTACTGAGAAACCCACATACCAAGTTTCATCGAGATATCTAAATTTTTACTCAAGTCACAGCTTGCACGGATGAACAGACAGACAGTCAGCTGGATCATTCTGATCATTTATAAATATGTAACCCTATATCTATCTCGTTTAGTTTTAGATGATAGGTACAACGGTTAGGTGAACAAAACTGTAATACTCTGTAGCAACTGAAGAGAATAAAAAATGTAAACTTCATGTTTTTCAATTTTATTTCAGAGAATAATTCTATGATTTCTTATAACTTAGTGAATTAATAGTGATCCAACTACAATTACTTTTAGTATCGCCAGTTGGTGAGATATTGATAGCTCAACACATTATCATCATATTATTTGGACCTTGTAATCTATTATGTAGTTCTCTAAAAATCACTATTTTGAAGTTCTGAAAATTACTGCTCAAAGGTTCGTGAAAGTCATCTGAAAGCTACATATTTGGCCACATCGAAATCAATTATATAGTTTAATATGCAATTCCACAACTCTTTAAATGGGTTTATTTGCCCTTTAGTGTTCAATAACCCGTGGCTTCTAATATTATGGATAATAACTTCCAAAAATTTTAATTTAATTCAATTTACCTTTATTAAACGACAGTTTATATTAGAACAACAACACTTCAATCAAGAGGCCATATTTAAATGTTTCTCGGCAAATTTGATATTTTCTGCATTCACCCAACAACTAACTGCTACCCGCCAAGTTCACCAGCTAACCAGTCCACCAAATAGCGACGTTTTGGCCAAAAAATTGAAGACAAGCATTTTATTATTGCATGAGCGACGAACGAAAGCGGATGGGCGACATTATATTCTATGGCATCATAATACCCACTTGTAACAAACACAATGGCGCAACAACAACAATAAAATGCATATTCGTTCATAGTTGCATAGTAATAAAAGAAAAATACTAACAAGCTGCATAATGGCAGGAAAAAATCTGCGCAAAGCAAGAATAGAAGCATAGCGGAGAAGTTTTGCGTGGGAGAAAGGGGGGAAGGAAATGAAATATGCACGCCAGCAAGATTCCGTTATTTCAGCACTAGCAACAAGAACAATAATAATAACAACAATATGAGCACAGCAATAGGTGCATGAATGGCACTCCTAATGGCAGGCAACATTGTCAAGCCGAAAATATGCAGAATAAAAATCAAAGCATAAACAATAAAAATTTCGAAAAAATACAAGGATGTAACAAAACCATGAATATGCAGCGACAACAATGCACCGGCGGAGGAAAAATCATAAAACCACAGAAAATTGCATTAAAATCTATGGACTGTGGCAGAACAAAAATATATATTATAAACTTTGCAACAACGCTGTCGCTGCTGCTGCTGCCATTTTAATAGGAAATATGAAAGCGAAAAAATTCAAAAAGGAGAAAATTTTTTACGAGAGGAAAAAATAATAAAATTTAAATTTAAAATAAAAAATAAAAAACTTGCAAATAAGCAAACAAAAGTTTGCATATAAAAAATTCTATCATGAAATGTGACGAATATAAAACCATAAATACATACATATGTAAAACTAGTATACCCTTTCGTTCAAAGCAGCAACCAAAAGATGTATATACTATATATAATTTATGCATGGGTATAGTTGAGAAAGCTAACACAGTATATTATATCACAATTTATTTCTATTTACTTATAAATAACTTTTTTATACAAATTATTACACCAAAATCATACTCAACGAATTTTTTTTTTTACCATTTTCGCAATGTTACATGACGTTTAGGGCATAAAATTCGATTCGCAAACAAAATCAAATTGCAATCAGGAAAAGGAAAGGCAACTACTGTGAACCGTTGCTATTACTGCCAACGTCACAGTAGCGAGCGACCCACAAAAACAAATATAACAAAAATAAAAGTAATTGCCAAAACTACAACCAATATAAAAAAGTTGTAGGAGAATGACTGTGAACCGACGCGGCACACAAAAAATTATATATATATATTCTTTTAGGAAAAGGAAATGACACCAGATTGCAACATGAGCACAATTTTGCTTTATTTTTTGTTGTAATTTATTATAGTCGAGTAAATTCAAAGCAAGTTGAGCGTAGAAAAATGCATAGTTGGGCATTTAAGAAAAGGCATATTGCGTGCAGTGGATAGTGAAGTTATGGTAATGCGGCTACACGGGCTAACCAGTGTCATAGAGAGACGACAATACAAATTATAGCACATTGTTATCAATTACATTTCAAAATACTAAATGTTAACAATCATCTTATTTCTCTAAAATATTAAAATTTAAGGTGATCTTACTATCCTTAATATAAGGTGCAATTTACAAAAAGGATAAAGTAGATATTATAATTTCCAAAAACTGATTTTATCTCTGAGCGTGTAATAATTAACAAGTTGTATGTCTTTTTCCAGTATAGCATAGATGCTTTTAGTGATGTTTGGCATTTTGATACAGTTCACCCCTAAGCTTTGGTAATAAGACTACTACATTGCTTAGACTTACATTCAGTTCCGTTGACTTGGTTGAGATCTTAACTATCTAATTGAGCCTCATTTGTGGAAATTATAGACTGCAGGTACAATTCTGAACCATATAAGCTACTTCTATAAATAAACAGGAATACGACTGATCCGGGGCCGCATGTATTTCCTCCAGACAGGCACGGAATTTAGAGCTGCATCTTCATTGATGATACTGTTATACCGCCTTTTATCGGTTGTATGACTCTTCGTTCGTTATAAATAGGGGATACCGCGGGAAGGTAAGGTTAAAGTTTGGAAGAGACAGACTATGCTTTCTCTTCACCAACTCCATTTTCCCATGTTAGCCAATGGGTCATGTATTCCATCTATGCACACTGAGAAAAAATATGTAACCCCTCTTGCGATAGTGGCGCCATCGGGTGGTGAATCTAACCAAGTATGACTTATGTTTAGGATACGATGCACTTTTATGAAGTACATTAGCCAATCTACCTTTTTGACACTTATAGTAGAAAATGTATGTATGGTTCCCAAATTAAGCGAAGTTTCCTTTGATCCAACAAAAACAATTAATACCATTTTAAACGTAGACACCGGCATGTGTATGACTGCGAGGTGCACTAAGGCTCTGAAGAGCTAGGTATATGAAGAAATCCGACCAAGGAAATTACAAAATTCGTTCTCTCTTCCTTCAACTGCATTCTTGAAAACTTGGATCACTGAGTCGCAAAGGCCACTCGTGGCAACTTTTTCTCTGCTCAAATACCGACGAGGGATATATACACAGGCAAAAAGCGCTGGAGAAGATAAGCTGTGAGTTTTTCAAGGGAGGGAAGGTTGGAAGGAAAGTAAGGAACTCTCCGTCAGTCTTAACTTTATGCTACAATCCTCTGTAGTCTTTTTCGAGTAAAAGTGGCTGCTATCGAACTGAGTATTTCTGAATAAATTTACTATACAATGACCTGCAATCTTTGATTGGTTGAAAATTGTCAATTTGATATAAAAAAAAAAACATTTTTACCTAAATAAAATGATTTTTTTTTTTCAAACTTACCCCATTTTGTTAATTTTTGAAAACCTTTAAGTTTAATAAACTTTTTCAATTTTTTTTGTTTCAGCTACTCATTCAGCCGGAATCGCAGCAGCAGTTGGGGCACTTTTTTTGTTTTGGCACCTCCGCAAACCGCCCATAACACCGTTATTTTTCAAAATTTTTGTAAAAACAAAAACGTTAACATATAGCTGAAAATATACCTTACGTTCAAGGAAGTTCGAAATATTCAATAACGTACTTTCTCTTGAAAAAATTCACGAAAGTCGGCTAATATTTCATGCGACAAACTGGTATAGCCCTTTAAGGAGATAACCATTCACTCGCTACCCGTGCGCTCGAAACAAGTCAACGAGTGTATATCC
This sequence comes from Bactrocera latifrons, assembly GCF_001853355.1. Taxonomy (NCBI): domain Eukaryota; kingdom Metazoa; phylum Arthropoda; class Insecta; order Diptera; family Tephritidae; genus Bactrocera; species Bactrocera latifrons. The sequence continues at coordinate 190,035 of NW_017535297.1, forward strand.
TCATTAGAAACAGCATCAAGCTTCTTCATAATCAGATTTTGGCTGCCTGGTCACACTGGGATCAATTTCAAAACTGAAAAGCCGTTGAACTAGAAAAGTTTGCACCATTACCCCGCTCACATCGGAATGGGACCGAGTTGCATCTCCATTGGTATCTTGCGTTCTAACACCTCTCATACACCTAGAACTCGCCAGCAGAAGTTCTACTGAACTACTTTCCCTAAGCAAAGTTCAACTTGCCGCAATCGTAGGAGTTCTTACTGAACACTGTCTAGTAGGAATTCTTGCGGTAAGGCTACAAACTTTGTCGAAGTCACTAGTCATCAAAATTTTTTGCAGAAGTGTGAGGTGCAAACATCCAGGCGCTTTCTCCACCATTCTTCAGCTTTCCAAGACTGAAGCTGAAACATCTCGGTAGTCTTAACTTTGGCATACCAAGAGACAAATCCAAATCCGACGTTAGACATATCAATAAATTTGTGATAGACTGAAAGTACTTTGTCGATTTGTGATGGCCTTGGTGCTCAGTATATAAGAGATAACTTAACTTTCCTTTGTGAGCATTTAATGCCATGTTCATTTCTTTATTAACGAACTTACTATAAACCTAAAGAATGTCCTTAACGAACGAAAAGAGGTTTCGAATAACCAATTAAAGAAAACCAAATGTTGCAATTTGCATATATAGTATAAGTGTGTATGTGTTTGTCATTGTAAATAATATACTGAAATATTCTACAAGGACTTAAATATGCAATGAATAACAGAGCAAGCACTTGTTGACTACTAATTGGCATTTTGGATTCCAACCAAAAATCTTTTCAAAATGTGTGACTACTTGGAATTTGAAATTGTATTACAAAGTTGTATTGCTCTTAATAGTAAGAACCCATATATTTGCATGTTTGTACGTAAGCATATACATATACAGAGTGCACCGTCTTCTATGTCGACATTTAATACGGAAGAATATTCTACAGCAGAACTTTTGTACTTTTAATTTCGTTTGCTATACTATATATGAACAGAAAATAGTAAGCCCCTATTCAAAATTTTAAAATTCTTAAGTTTTCTTCAAAATCTAAATTGTCCTCCTCAAAATAATCCCCCTTGGTCCCAATACACTTGTGCCAAGATTTTTTCCAACCCTCAAAACAACCTTCAATGCGCGTACCGATTCATGTTTAATGTCTTTAATTGACTCATAACGGTTTCCTTGGACCAGTAGCTTAACTTTGCTTAATAGCCAGAAATCACAGTTAGCTAAAACAGACGAACACGGTGGTTGCGGTACGATAATGGTTAAAAAGTTGGCTAAAAACTCATTAAGAATCAATGCTGTATGCGGCGGTGCATTACCGTGGTGCAATAGCCACGAGTTGTCAGCGCATAATTCCGAATTTTACGAATAGCTTCGCGCAAACGACGCATAACACTTAAATAGTATTCTTTGTTGACACTTTGGCCGGTCAGAAGGAAATCGGGGCGATGATCGAAGAAAACTGTGAATATAACCTTGATTTTCGACCTGCTCTGAGGTGTTTTTTTTTTCTTTTTATGTTTTTGTTTTTTTTTTGGCTTCGTCTCCCCTTGCTACGATCGACCGATTGATCGTCGGTTAATGACCCATCACAATTTTTGAAAACAACTCTTCACATTATTTTAAAACATCGCAGTTGAAAAAGCTTCGCATCATCTAAGTACTGCTTCGGATACCCAGAAGCCAGAAGCTAAACATTGCACAAAAATAAGGCTACCCGAATTAACATAACAAAATAGAAAGTCGCAATAAAACGAATCGATTCTTTAAATGGCTATACCAATGTGGCACTTTCAAAAATAAAAATAAAAAATAAAAATAAATAAATAATATTTTTTTCAATAGTTTATATTTCCAAAAATATCCTGTGAAATGGGCAAGATCGTATATTGAATAGTTTTTGGATGGCAGTGTTAAAAAACGCGTTTTTCGATCGACTTTAAATTAAAACTCATTTACTACACACAGAGCCTACGATCTTTTTGATTGGTTAAAATTGTCAATGGCATTAAAAAAAACGACCATTTTTAACTAAAAAACGATTTTTTTTTTCCAAAATTACGCCATTTTGTTAGTTTTCAATATTTTTCAAAGATCGTAGGTCATTGTATAGGAAATACCTTTAAGTTTAATAAACTTTTTGAACTTTTTTGTTGCAGCTACTCATTTGGCCGGAATCGTATCAGCAGTTGGCAAATTTTATTTTGTCACCTCCGGAGACAGCCCATAACTCCGTTATTTTTCAAAATGTTTGTTAAGTTATTAGAAGTTTATTACGTTCAAAGAAGTTTTAAATATTCAATCGAGTACTTTCTCTTCAAAAAATTCACGAAAATCGCCTAATTTTTCATGCGTTACACTGGCATAGCCCTTTAAGACAATTTCGGCGAAAACATAGTAATTGAATTACGGTGAATCAGCATAAATGTAGGCCAAACCAGGTTTTATGGTCGAGAAGAGTATGCTGTGCGTTCGATGTAATGGGCAAAGAATCTTTTACTATGAGCTGCTCCCCTATGTCCATACTCATACTTTGAACCTGTTACTGTCAACAATTGGATTGAAAGCTAATACCAGAAGGAAGCAGCCTTGAGCCTTGGTGTTTCATTAGGGCAATCCCAGACTATACTGATCATTTGGATTAGTGAGTCAGATAAGCTCCGTGAGCTTGATTAGGAGATTATTATATTTCACTTTACAGTATGAGTGTTTGCATAACTATCACCCGTTCTTGTCTATGGCGAATGATTTTACTGGTGAAAAATTCTCCTTAAGAAAATCTTATGAAATCGACGTTTTTACCTATAGAGAGAAAGAGGTTGTTAGAGATAAGCGTTATGAAAATGCTTGCAAAATCGCAGCATATTATCGATTAAAACGGTGTATATTTCACCAAACTTAGAAAATTCGAATGATAATTTAAAATAAAAAAACTACTTCTGAATATTATTCCATATTTTTTACTGGCATTGCCACATGGGGCATATTGCTTTCGATTGCATAGTAATTTATAAAACCATAAAATAGAACTCCCGTATCCGATTTTATAATACGACAAAGCGCATAGGTAGAGAAGACAATAAAAATCTGCTTAAGAGTTTAATTTTAATTCACCACAACTTAGGACGTCTTGAGATGTTTTAACTTGATCTTCTTCCAAATAGCTTCACCATGCAGGTAAGTGGGCAGAAAAAATGTGGCCAGAGATTTGTCTCCATATTAGGCTCCAATGATGATCTTTGGAGTCTAGTGGCGATTTTTTGTGACTTTTTCCTCATAATTATTGTTATAGCCAATACTGAGAATTTATCCAAATCTAACTTTTAGATATATTCCAGTTTAGTGAACTGAAATGTGGACCCTGAAAAATTACTTTAACATATAAAAACAAAAACTTTTCTTAGTGCTGTTATTTCTAGCAAAATTTGTGAAATACCGTAAATGGCTTATTGCAATTTTATATATAATATAAAGATATGTATATAGATGTGTATGAAATATCACGAAACAGTACGATAGATATGCTTCGAATTTCGTTTCATTAGAACGCAAATTAAAGGCAGCTTGACATCGCATTGCTGCGAACCAACTTATATATACTATATTATACATATCTAAATATCCTCACATTTACAATATGAGCAAGCTAACTAATATGCATACATTTATACATAATTATATGTATATATGTACTTAAAAATGTACAAACATTTGCAATGATAAGTGTTTCATATATGCAAACTTACGTACGAACATATGTGCGCTTGTAAGGTTCGGTGAATGCATAAGTGCACTTCCGCTGTACTGCATCTCTATGTTTGTGTAACTACGAGTACAACTTGTGCGTCTATATACAATTTCATAAATAATATATGCGCGCACTTACCACACGTATGATTCAAAAGTTTGAAATTTATAGTGAAATATACGAAGAACACACCAGCAGACATCTAATGGTGCACCGAGCTTTTGTGCCTGAATGCATGGAATGCAGGCGTTTGTTAGTATGCCGACACGCATACTTAAAAGTTTCCAAAAATTTTCGGTATTTAACATATTTGTGCAAGCCGTACACACCTGTATGATGAATAAAGTAACAGAAAGTTCACTTACGCCACGGGTCGCCTACGCCTTTAAAGTTTGCAATCCAACATACCTGCATACATATATACATGCACATACTCATATATACAATGTGTGCTGTATGTACGAAATTTTATAAATGCATAAGCGTTCTACATGGCGTATGAGCAACATATGCGTATATCGTATATACTTATTCACATACACATACACTCATCTATATTATATTGTAGTTGCATTTGCCGCTTTTTGTTGCCAAGTAGATAACTTTGCAACACTGCTGATCGCTTGGTTTATGAGTTTAATGAAAATGCAACGCGCTTTTCGTTGCACTGTCTCTTTTCTACTCTCTCTGCAACTGCATCTCTTCGCCAACTCGCTCAATTTATAACTGTTTGAAGCAGTCAAAAGCCGAAATTGCATGTGCGCCGAAAACTTTTAAATTAAACGTTGACACCTCCAATAGCTCCTCCAACAATGTATGCTAGCATGTATGCTTTAGCACTGAATTTCTTATTTTTTCTTATTACTGTGTCTAAGCCGCGCTTAGTGTATCACTCCTTTGTCTCTTTTATAGATCATAAAACCGGTAGTTTTTCATTGCTCCCCACCTCCGTGCATTTCAAGAGTCGAATTGCTTTAGTCAAAATGTTTTTACTTGCAAGTCAAAATTTTAATTAAAACCGCTTAGATTAACGTGATTTACGTTTTCAATTTCCTAACCGCCAACAACTGTAATAGTTTGACAAAGTAAGTGTATGTAACATCTAAGGAGCTAATGCATATGCGAGTGTACGTTTGCATAGTTGTGTATTTGTTCTTATTACATATGTACTACACCACTCTAATAATTTCGATTAAGGTAATTGGAAATAGCGACACACCGCTTGTATTATCGCTTAATTGCCGCAATATTATTTTACAGTGTTATAAAAGCACTTAAAATACTGGGAAAATTATAAAATTTATGCAAATTCTTAATAGTAATCGATATCTTCGTTGCAGATGGGGCACAGTGAGCTCTTTCATTCAAATACAAAGGGAGACACTACTTTCGAAGAGCCCTTATCAACTCCAGTTATTTTAAGGCGTCAAAACCAACATATTTAGGTACCACAAGTATAAGTTTCTGCCTTTTAGGTTACATTAGATAGCTACAGACTGTGATATCTCCAAAAGAGGTCAGTACTCATCCCATAGCAAAGCAAAAAACTAACCTTAAGCTTCCTAACTGTGCACTCAAGGCTAGTTAAGCAGTGCTTGGTCTAGGAGTTATTGATTGAAAAGGCACACTTTTAGATACGACTTATATGGGTGTAAGGGCATAGCGAATTCGTGAAAATGGAAAAATTATTCAGGGTGCGTTGCAAAGCAAACAGGACTTTTTGAATCTAGCGCACCCTGGTGGCGATATCTATATGTCGACTGGTGCGTTAGAATCTGATTTTTTTATTGATTGTCCAGTGAGAATTTCATAACATTACATTGATTGGAAGTGAAGTCACTGCGTTTTAAGTGTCAGTATGTTTGTGTTATCGATGCGAAAATGAGCTCCGAACAAAGAGCCAACATTAATTTTGTTTTAAAATTAGTAAAACTTTTTTTTTGAAACGTTTCAATTGATGAAACAAGTTTATGGCGTTGATTGCCTATCCCTTAGCAGAGTGCACGAGTGGTTTCAACAATGACGATCAACATGTGGGTGAATAAAAACCAGCCGAAATCATCTTGAAATTCATGGTAATTGAATTGAACATCTCCAAAACATCGATTTATCGCATTTTGACCGAACATTTGGGCTTACGAAAGATGTGTGCATGGTTTGTTCCGCTCAAATTGACTGACGATCCAAAATTTCTCAGAATCCAACATTTGAAGGATGATTATTTAACCAAAAATCAAATTTTAATCATTAACCACTCCCCGTGTTCACCTGATATGGCACCGTGAAAATGCATTTGTCCATGAATAAAAAACGCGTTATGCATACGTAGAGGCCATTCAAAAGGCTTGCACCGGCATACTGGCGGCCATACCAGCCAACGAGCTAAGATACTCGTTCGACATGCTTTTGGACCGTGCAAAAAGCTATATTGAAGCAGAAGGAGACTATTTTGGACAAAATTAACTGATTTAGCCGTAAAAACCATTTGTACTGTTTTTTAAGTCCTGTTTACTTTGGAATGGACATACATTTTCATAAATATTACAAATTATACAAAATAAAACTAAATATATCGTATGTTGTTATATATCAATATCATTATTTTATATAGGATTAGCGGAACTGAAACTTTCTATCTCAAAAACATTAACTCTTGAGTTTATTATAACCTTCAATGAATTTAAGACCAAGAGTCGGTCCTGAAGAATTGTACTCGCTCTTCTTCTTGCTTTAATTTCATGCATGATTTACTATGTCTTATAATGTATAATTAACATCTCAAATGACCACCAATATTAAAACATTTAGAACACTGTATAAAAGTTTCGATTTTACCACTAACATTACGTATACGCACGGAAACACATTAACCATCCATTTTACAAAGTGTTTCACAAACACTGCGCGGAAGTAATTATCGAAATGCATGAAATTTTGCAAGTACTGCAATTTATATTTATATCGACGTAATATGCGTCCATATAATTAGGAATTTGACTTATTCCTTGATAGACATCAAAAAGTTATTGACAACTAATAAAAATTAATGTATTGCAATACTTTTTCAGTTTTCAGTTACTTATAACATTTTGCTACAAAGTACAATAGTTTCATTTACTTAAGGGTTGTAAAATAAGTAAAACTAATCGAGATAGATATAGGATAAGAAACAATATTTTGGGCGGGAAATGAACATTTATTTGAAACATGAACATAATCATAGTAAACATAGTAGTATTTATACAGTTTAATATCATGTTTGAAAAATTTCAAATATACAGAGCGTTCAGAGCGTGCATTCGTCACAGAAAGTGTGCAGAACATGTGAAGAAAACTATGAATTATGGGGTATAGGTCTATATCGCAATTCTTCAAAGTTATCACTGGGGTACCTTATTGTCTTTTGACTTTTGCTTCTGCCCTCCAATGGCACTTTCAGTGATCAAATTTAGTAATAATAATACCATAATATTAAGCTTAAGATATAACGTAACATAAATGTAAATACTGTGTGATGTATTATCTGAATGTAAAACCAAATGATAGTATGTTAGAAACAATAATAAGAATAATTTAATGTAAACGTAAATATGTAATAATGTATTACATAATACTATTACCAAAATGTAAAACTGTACAATAATATACAACTCTGTCATAGCTTTAAGAAAACGCCAAGAAGATGAATAAAATCGTCACTTTGATTTAAACACAGAAAGCGGCCACTAGGCAAGTTCACCTTTGAGCCTCAAACGTCGCATAAAGTTGTTTATCCAAAAGGCCTTTGAATCTATCTATCAATCAGTCAATAAAATTTTCCATTTCTTCGATTTTAAAAGCACATGCTATTTCTGGAAGCAGCAAACTCAGTTGAAATCCATCCAATGCTTCTCTTAAAAATCGCATCTTCAAATCGTCGCCGATTGTATCCAACAGAGGAATGTACACTGAGACCCTGAGTATTTTTCGTAAGTACTCACACACAAATATTATAATTGTGTTTTGTTTGTCGGCCGCAGATTCTTGGCCGCCATTTTTTTCGTGTCTGAATAAATGAATTTAAAATGTTTCTCAGCTTTTTGTCTTCGATTTCGGAAAGTTACAAGCAAAGTTGAGGCCCTTGCCAGATCGATCGATTCTTTCTGAAGAATCACGTAGAGTGAACGAGTTAGAGAAAGAATATCTTTTTCTTCTTCTTGATTGGTGTAGTCACCGCTTACGCTTTTATAGCCGAGTTAACAACCGCGCGTCAGTCGTTTCTTTTTTCGCTTCGTGGCGCCAACTAGATATTCCAAGTGAAGCCAGGTCCTTCTCCACTTGGTCCTTCCAACGGAGTGGAGGTCTTCCTTTTCTTCCCCCGGCGGGTACTGCGTCGAATACTTTCAGAGCTGGAGTGTTTTCGTCCATCCGGCCAACATGACCTAGCCAGCGTAGCCACTGTATATCTTATACAGCTCATCGTTCCATCGAATGCGATGTTCACCGTGGCCAACGCGCAAAGGACCATAAATCTTTCGCAGAACTTTTCTCTGGAAAACTCGCAAAGTCGACTCATCTGTTGTTGACATCGTCCAAGCCTCTGCACCATATAGCAGGATGGGAATTATGAGTGACTTATAGCGTTTGGTTTTTGTTTGTCGAGATAGGACTTTGCTTCTCAATTGCCTACTCAGTCCGAAGTAGCACCTGTTGGCAAGAGTTATCCTGCGTTGGACTTCTAGGCTGACATTTTTGGTGGTATTTACTCTGGTTCCACGATAGACGAAATTATCTACAACTTCAAAGCTATGACTGTTTCTTTGATGACAAGAGATATTTCGTCTTGCCCTCGTTCACTGCCAGACCCATTTGTGTTGCTTCCTTGTCCAGTCTGGAGAGAGCAGAACTAACGGCGCGGGTGTTGAGGCCGATGATATCAATATCATCGGAATACTATCTCTATTTAGTTCTGCAACTCGAACTATATAGAGGATAACGATAAGGAATCGCCTTGCCTGAAACCTCCTTTGGTATCGATCGGCTCGGAGAGGTCCTTCCCGATTCTGATGGAGCTTTTGGTACTGCTCAACGTCAGCTTACACAGCCGTATAAGTTTTGCAGGGATACCAAATTCAGACATCGCGGCGTAAAGGCAGCTCCTTTTCGTGCTGTCGGAAGCAGCTTTGAAATCGACGAGTGGTGGTGAGTGTCGATTCTCCTTTCACGGGTCTTTTCCAAAATTTGGAGCATGCTGAATATCTGGTCGGTTGTTGATTTTCCAGGTTTGAAGTCACACTGATAAGGTCCAATCAGTTTGTTGACGGTGGGTTTTAATCTTTCACGCAATACGCTCGATAGAACCTTATATACAATGTTGAGGAGGCTTATCCCACGATAGTTAGCGCAGATTGTGGGGTCTCCTTTTTATGGATTGGGCAAAGCACACTTAAAAGCACACTTAAATTCCAATCGTTGGGTATGCTTTCGTCCGACCATCGGCCCCCGCCGCTTTACTGTTCCTCAGGCGGGTAATTGCTATTCGAACTTCTTCCTGATCGGGCAATGGAACGTCTGCTCCAACGTCATCGATTGGGGCATCGGGTTCGCCTTCTCCTGGCGTTGTGCGTTCAGTGCCATTTACAGGCTGGAGAAGTGTTCCGTCCATAATTTAAGTATGCTCTGGGCATCGGTGACTAGATCACCTTTGGGGGTTCTACAAGAGTATGCTCCGGTCTTGAAACCTTCTGCCTTGATGAAACTCCTTGTTGGCGTACGTTTTTTGCTGCACAGAGGCGGATGCGAGTCTTGGCTGCAACAAGATAGTGGTCCAAGTCGATGTTAGGACTTCGGAGCACAGGCACATCTAAAACACTGGAGACGTGTCTTCCGTCTATCACAACATGATCGATCTGGTCGGTGGTTTTTCGATTAGGAGACAGCCTGGTAGCTTGATGAATCTTCTTATGCTGGAATTTAGTACTACAGATAGGCTGAATTTGCCGACCGTAGTGCCAAAGATACCTTCTGCGCCCACCCTACAACCAACCCAAATCAAGAAACAATTCATAATGCGAGATCAAACTTTGCACGTATATTGTCTTTGAAGTATAAGGTAATAAATAACCTTGGTACCAAAAATTTTCCAAATTTACCTCAAATTGTTTGAGCCCCCAGGAACCGAATATATGAACCCCAGTACCTATAGTTGACTTTTTATCAATGTGTGAGAAATATATATAAAATTCAGGGATAATCCTTTTCTGATAAAAGAATATACTTCATATATATAATGATTTACGTTTTTCTAACAAATTGTGTGTGGGCAGTGTATAAGTGATATATATGTATATGTGTACTTGTGTATACTATATATTGCTTTGATTCAGAATTGCCGTTTGACGTTTTGCACCTTAATGTATTTTTTCTCGCTTTGATTCTTTCAAGTTGCAAGAATATAAAATCTTTCGGTTGTACCGGTACTGAGCCCTTTCTTACTTGTTTTCAAATATATTACATTTTTAAATCTTTTTTTTTAACTTTTGAAGTAATCTATTTTCTTTTTTTTATTTTGTAGACGGGTAGCAACCTTGTTAAAAATCTAAACCGTACGGAAACACTATCTATACTTATGTATTCTTTATTTAGCTTTTGAAGTAGATTTTAGTTTATAAATTTAATATTCGGACAGACGCCTAGGCGGCAACTAAGCTCCACTCTACTTCTTGCGTAAAAATGCTATTAAACTAAACTGTTATAAATCTCAAATATCATAAACTTAACCGAAACAGTAAAGTTTCTTTCAAAATCAACTGAAAGTTGAAAAGTCACTTAAAGCCATATATTACGAAATTAATTACTATTTTACTACACTAGCACCAACGCACATTTGTATATTTTCAGCAGGATTCCTCAAAGCGAATCGTCGTTGTGGTTTCACAGTATTTGTTAGTATTATTGCATTTCGTTAACATACAATGAGGTATGTATTAGTGTGGCTTAAGATATAACGCTTGAGGACGTCAAAATTAATTTTCTTCCAAAAAACAATCCTCTTCGGATGACGAGTTGAAAGACAGCTGCCAAAGGAGTTGAAATGATTGAAAAAAGAAGATATGAGAAATTAAGACGTTATTGGTGACTAGTTCTAGAGAGTTGTCGGAATAGTAATTAGGATTGAAGTCTAGCAAATATTTGTTTTATATTAGCGGCTGCGTCAGGAGGGAACAGTAATGACGTTTAAGTGTGATGGTCCCCATACATTCACACAAACGTCGCTAGAAACTATGAGTATTATAATACGTACATACTTATATGCATGCAACTCAAAGTACTCAAATTTCCAATGGGGAAGGGTTGTGGATGATTGAATGACGCCTGAAAAGGGATTTTGCATGTTACCGAAACTGATTTGATTTCGGTTTTGCTCCAACGCTCACGCATAAATACAAACGTTTGCACGCACCTAATATGCACATACATATCTGTAAATGTGTATTTAGCATTATCTATCTAACTGTCTGTCATGGCTTCTATGTACTATTAATAGCTCTATTTACATACTTATATATGCCAATTAAAGAGTCTATAGTGTGACCCAGTAAGGAATTCATTAATAAATTCGACTTTACAATAATGCAAACAATGTGTGGACATATACGATATGAAAATTTAGTTTTTTGGTGTTCAAAAGTATTAGAAAATATTTATGAAATGTTATTAAGAGAAATATTTCCTTACAATTTTTTCTAAAACTATATTGCAACATTTTATATTTACCAAAAAACAATAAGATGTGGATAATAAATTATCTCTAGTTTCTAGGGCAGTATGGAGCCCTCAAAAGTGGTTTATCTTCGACAATTTATGCTGAGTCTTTATTAGTCAAGTATTTAAGTACAATACATAAAAAAAAATATGGGCATTTTGGTGTATTGTACTTTAAGCCAAAAAAAAGAATCGAATTTAGACTGGCCTTACCTATCCAAGATTGTTAGAATCAAAAGCTAAATCCGAAGGGTAGATTTTATAAGATTATTAATTGCTTGCTTGATAATTGCTTGCAAAGATAATATTCCAGAATCATACTCTCATACGATCAACATTTTTTCTGATAAAACTAAAATAAATTTATGAAACTTATAAAACACTAGACAACTTAAGAAAGTTTTCTCCATAAATTATCCTATAATTTTCCTACTTGACACTTTCAGTGAATTCTATTTTACATACATATGTACATGCACACGCGATTCTATGTACTTGTAATTACATGGCGTTGATAAATTCTGTCACCTCCGGTTATTACTGTTGAATTAGTGTCAGCGACTCTTCCATATTCCACTTCAACTATTTCGAATGATCACATAATTATAAATGGGATATAAATTGGTGGGTGGCAACAACCTCAGACCATCCGCGTTGGTTGGGCGACAAGCGTTGCAATAATGATGGCGACAGCATGCGTATTCGAATATAACATTACTGACAACATTTACGTAGCAAGGTGTGGAGACGAGGAAATTGGAAACATGTATTAAGCTGAGCATAAATGCACTGATGTGAATCAATTTTGGTGCATTTATGCGAGAAATTCCCGAAGAAATGTACTTGTTGGAAGCATTTCAATTTAATCTGAATTTACTTAGTAACTATAAAATATATTAGCAATTATATACATACATACATATCTACTTATAAATTAGTAAAATTTTGCGTATATTTGCCAAGTTCCACATTGCATAGATGGTGTAGACGGGGAAAATTGTTTGAGAAGCTTTATTTTTTAGAACAAATAGACAGGTTTGTGAATATACCTAACAGAGGATGAGCTATATATTTTACTAGATACATACATATATTCTTTTAAGTAAAATATAAATATCCATATAAATATCCAAAACGGTTGAAAAAGGAGGTAAATTTTGAATTGGGAGAATGCCAGAGTAAATATAAGAGAAATGACCTCACACCATCTTCTAATAAATTTATTGTGCATATCTAAAACCACAAATCAGTATCTCGATAAGCACTATGGAAGCAATGCAACGTTATTCGAAAATTTGAAAGTAAATACTATCAGCCTATAGTACATTACCCACCTCTTTTTTGATGATGTTGTTCTACTATTAAATTCTAACTCTATCAAGGATAAATTCATAACACCACAAACATAAGTTTCTTACTAAAAATAGTATTATATCTTCCGTAAGGATTATTTCTAAAATTTACAAAGGTTAAAACTCTCAAATTACTTGAACGATTTTGGTTAGATCTTATACGGGTTTTAAAATGTGAAAATTATAAAAATCTCATCACATAATTTGATTTTACTTAGATAATTTAAGCACCAACAAAGATGTTCAAACAAAGCTTAGTTTCCAAAAATTTTTTCAAATTTTCTATATCATCCATATTATATCTCAATTATTTTCGGAAATCCTCATTTCTTTTTGGCCGCCATTCAAGTATAGTAGTATAAATGTATAGTTTAATAATGTATGAAATTGATTCATACCTTCTCCTACGTTTCATATATCCGATATATTAGAATAAGCTACACATATCTAATTGAAATTATGTGAGAAGGTTTGTTCGGTGTAAAGTTATTAGAAAACAAGTAAGGAAGGGCTAAGTTCGGGTGTCACCGAACATTTTATACTCTCGCATGATAAAGTGATAATCGARATTTCAGGCGTGGTTGTGAACCGATTTCACCCATATTTGGTACATGTCATCTGAGATCTGGTATTTGGTCTATAAGTGGGCGACGCCACGCCGATTTTCAATTTTTAAAGAAAGCCTGGGTGCATCTTCTTTCTGATATTTCTTCCGTAAAATTTAGTGTTTTTGACGTTTTTCGTTAGTCGGTTAACACACTTTTAGTGATTTTCAACATAACCTTTGTATGGGAGGTGGGCGTGGTTATTATCCGATTTCTTCCATTTTTGAACTGTATATGGAAATACCTAAAAGAAACGACTATATACAGTTTGGTTGACATAGCTATAGTAGTTTTCGAGATACGTACAAAAAAGTTAGTAGGGGCGGAGCCGCGCCCACTTTTCCAAAAAATGACGTCCAAATATGCCCCTGCCTAATGCAATCCTTTGTGCCAAATTTCATTTTAATATCTTTATTTATGGCTTAGTTATGACACTTTATACGTTTTCGGTTTCCGCCATTTTGYGGGCGTGGCAGAGGACCGATTTTGCCCATCTTCGAACTTAACCTTCCTATGGAGCCAAGAAATTCATATGTACCAAGTTTCATTATGATATCTCAATTTTTACTCAAGTTACAGCTTGCATGGACGGACGGACAGACAGACATCCGGATTTCAACTCTACAAGCGAGCCAAGTCCTTCTCCACCTGGTCCTTCCAACGGAGTGAACATCTTCCTCTTCCTCTGCCCCGGCGGGTATTGCATCGAATACATTCGGAGCTGGACTGTTTTCTTCGGCGAACATGACCTAGTCAGCGTAGCCACTGTCTTTTAGTTCGCTGAACTATGTCAATGTCGTCGTATATCTTATACAATTCATCGTTCCATCGAATGCGATATTTGCCGTGGCCAACGCGCAAAGGAMYATAAATCTTTCGCAAAACTTTTCTCTCGAAAACTCGTAACGTCGACTCATCAGATTTTGTCATCATCCTTTACTCTGCACCATATAGCCGGACGAGAATAATGAGTGGCATATAGAGTTTTGTTAATGTTCATCGGGAGAGGATTTTACTTCTCAATTACCTACTCAGTCCGAAGTTGGCAATAGAATTCTGCATTATATTTCGAGGTTGACGTTGTTAGTGCTGATTCCAAGATAGACAAAATTATCTACACTTCGAAATTATGACTGTCAACAGTGAGTGCCAAGTCGCGAGTGTGACGACTGTTTATTTGATGACAGGAGATATTTCGTCGTGCCATCGTTCAATAGCAGACCTACCTGCTTCGCTACCTTATACATTCTGGAGAATGCAGAACTAAACTAATACTCGTATCATCTGCGAACGTCAGCAGCTGTACACTCGCGGCAAAAAGGCAGCTCCTTTTCGTGCTATCAAAAGCAGCTGTCAAACCGACGAAGAGTTGGTTCGTCTTGGTGATTATCTTTTCATTTGTCGTTTCCAAGATTTTGCGTATGGTGAAAATTTGGTCGATAGTAGATTTTCTTAGTCTAAAGCCACTCTGATAAGGTCCAGTCAGTTTGTTGGTGATGGACTTTTCTTTCACACAATACGCTCGATAGAACCTTATTCGCGATGTTGAGGAGGCTTAACCCACGGTAGTGAAAATTAGATAAAAAATACTTCACTTTGAATATATTCCATGAAGAAATTAGGATAAAGCGCAGAGAGAGAGCAGTTTCAACAGTGGACAACAGGTATAAAGGTTGATGAGAACGTCACATGATGACAGATTACTGATGATGTCGAAAAGTTGTAAGAATACTATAACCAGTATCCCACCTGAATCCACGAACATTTTAATGGCAACTTTGTTGAATAATTTATTAAAATATTATTAAACATATTTTATGGAAATCTTATGTTTAACTCTATGTAGTTAAAGTATGTCTCATTGGTAATTTATCTCATAATGGTATGATAAAGTTTATTGACTTTTTAAGAATGCGTACCGAGTTTTTGAAATGCATACAGCATATACATAGAAGCAGTAACAAGCTTCTAAAATCTAAGCAATTATAAATTAATCGGGTAATATTGCAGCGAAAGCTCTTCAATGCCACCACCAACTCATGAACTAATACTTGTAAAATAACATAAGATAGAATAAGATAGATATTTGATTCCAAAGTGACACTCAAATTATTTTAATTACTTTGTGAGCATTAAATTGTTCCAATAAATAATATTCGCCATCACAGTGCTAAAATAAACAACACCATTATTAAATTTATTACCCCTAACGAGAGTTAAATAATTTACAATTAAGTAGGTCTTAGGTACTTCTAATTTCAATGTACGCCTTTTGATTATCGTTATTAAAAGTTAGTAAGTGCGGACTTTCAAAGTTGATTATCAGCAATCTGTCAAAGTTTGGTGATATTAAATTTTATAGCAAGTATATATTTAAAATAAATTTTGGTTGAGTGAATTTCTTAGTTGAGTGGAAGAAAGCGATTTGCTGAAGCCGAGGAAATGCAATTAAAACTTATTTAATCACAAACGTAATAAATTTCTTAAATACTTTGGTCTAATGTGTGTATGTAAGTAAATTTAACATTACAGTCACGCACATAAACTGGCTCAAAGAAGTAAGGTAATAAAAAAGATGATAATTTTCGAGGTTCCTTCCTTTAAAAAAAAAAACAAAAAAAACACTACAGAAACTTCAAATTTAATGCGTAATATTTATATTCGAAACAACATTCTTTAGCATTGATTTTTTGGAGATAGTCCATCCGTTGAGTCGTCCGTTGACTCGTTCGAGCATTTCGACTGATAACTGGCGAATGACACGCGTGATATCTCCAAGGCCTGAATCGAAGCGGGTTTGTCCACATATACTTAAGGCTTTACATATTACCTCAGGAATTACACGACCTTGGGCAGACTAATGAAATTATCTGCTCACCGAAGTGTTCAATCAATAAATCCATTGATCAATGCGATATGTGATATGTGACGCCGTCTTGTTAAAACCAAATGTCGCGAGATAGCGGGCTTCAATTTTAGGCATAGGTAACGTGCTCTCCGGCATAATTTTTGAGGAAATATGGACGGATAAATCCAACAAACCATAAACCACACCAAACCGTTTTTAATACGTTTTCTGGATGAATTGGCAGCTTTCGAATTTCTTCAACTTGCACTTAGTCTTAAATGCGGCATATTTACTTGTTTCCATGCCTATTGAACCAGAAACGGGCCGAATCGCTGAACAAAATTTAGCTAGGAAGCGTCTGATCTTCTTGGATCAATAAAAAAGGCCATAGAGCGAAGCGATGTCGCTTGGGAAAGTCGAGCGGCTTCAATTGTTGCAGAAGCAATATTTAGTAAGCCTTCAATTTAAGATCTGGACGTAAAATGCGCCAAGTCGTTTCATACGTCAGTCCGCGTTACTACAAGGGCAATTGACTCTGCACAATCATTGTGTACACTCTCAGCTACGGCTGCGTGCTGTACGTAGTCTATTCGGTGGAATATTATTCAATAATGATTACTGGGTCTCAAGATGGGCGATGGTATTAGGAATAGTAATAGTACTAGTAGTAGGCCGATTATGTTGACACCGATAAGGCTGCAGCTTCTACATAGCGAAAGAATTGACACCAAGCTTACCTTCAGTGGCAATATGTGAATAATATCTAAGTATTTCTCTCCTAACAGTGCATTTTTGTGCCTAAAATAGTAAAAAAAGAGCTCAAAACTTGCCCTAGCCCCCATATAACTAATATCATTATTTTCAAACATCCGAATATTATCATTTGAATATTAAAATGAAAATATCCAAGTGAATGCCTGTATGTCCATCCGTTCGTCCGTTCGTCCGTAAGTGCAAACTGTAATAGAAGTATAAATAGAGATATCTTGATGAAACTTAGGATATACGTTTTCTAGCAAAAAATACACGACATTTTAGGTGAAATCACATATCTCATGATCCGCGTGACTGATTTCAACAAAATTTTGTACGTGATATTCCTCTGACATTCCTATATTACGATGTCAAAGAAGAAGTATATCTGTGTGCTGCAAATGGGTTAAAATGGGTCAATACTTCCCTTAGCTTCCATATTCCTAATATAAAGATTTTCGAACTTCCGGCCAATATCCCTTATATATCGGCAAATATGTGTGTTACTATTAAGAGAGCTTGTTTGTCTTAAAAATTTCCTTTTCTGGGCTAATTACATACAAGTGCGTTCCAAAGTAAACAGTACTTTAAAAAAACAAATTATTTCATTCAAAATAGTCTCCTTCTGCTTCAATACGCCTTTTTGCATGGTTCAAAAGCATGTCGAACACACGTTTTAGCTCATTGGCCGTTATGGCCGCCAGTATTCCGGTGGAAGCCTTCCAAATGTACTCTACGTTTGCGTGATGCTTTCCTTTTATGGGAAATTGTATTTTTCCAAAAAGGAAGAAGTCGCACGGTGCCATATCAGATGAATACGGGAAGTGGTTATTGGTTAGAACGTGATTTTTGGTGAAATAATTGGTCACCAGATGTCCTGACCTAATCCCCGTTTGGTTGTTAAGGATTATATAAGTTGCCATCGACGTCAAATCAAGGAAACGTGCTATTTAGATGGAGTCTGACGAACGAGAGAAGTGTGTGAGATGAGTAGGGTAGGCAGTTTGACCTGCTACAGTATCCAGAACGAAGCTGCGGAGTGGCCACATTCGTTTCTTGCGAGAATACTGTGAATGGCGGACAGAGCATTTCTGAAGTTTGCTGCGTCCGAAGTATGGTCGTCGGATTGACTCACAAATAATTGAATACTAATAAGAAACCTTTTGTAGTTAAAATTTACAAATTTTTTCTAGAAAGTTTTACCTACGATCACACTGTTACTTTTCAATTCTTACTTTGTAATTGCATAAGGATTGTCTTGGTAAATTTCACAAATTTTCAAAAGCTGCTGTGAAAGCTGCTACGTTTTCGAAGTAAGCGCTTTAGTTGAAGAGAATTCCCAAATGATAAGCTGACAAATGATCCATTGTTTAACTCTGACTGAGAAATTTGCATGAGTACAATACAAAACTAAATCTAGTGAACTACTAGGGAATTTGGTCGACCCGCAGTAAAATGAACTAGTTACAAACTACTTTCTAATAACCATAATTAAAAATGATCATTCAACTGTTTTCCATATAAATACCCATATAAAACCAGTATATTACTAGTCCAAAAGATATAGGTATATTATATAATTTTACACACTCAGAAAGTATTCTTATTTGATTTGTTTTTTTTTTTTTTTTTTTTTTTTTTTTATTTTTTTTTTTTTTTTTTTAGTTGTTTATTTTTTTTTTTTTTTTTTGTTTTGGTCTTTCGCAATTTTATTGATTTAAATTAGCGCTCTTTTATGCTCTCTCTCAGAACAAACTTTAAAGCAGTCGGTAAAAGTCGAATGCTTTTCTGATCACTTCGATTTTAGGCTGAAAAGCAGTAGACCAGTATTATTTCAGACCAATTTAATGTTCAACTGCAAAATGCATATGAATTTCGTGTATTTCACAAATACACTATTCACACACAAATACTCACAGATATTTATAACCTTAATGTATGTGTCATCATGCCTGGATTCAATGTTTCAAAAAATACAAGTGAAAGAAAAACCAATCACGACAGCGAAAACAATGCGATTAATTTATGGATAAATTATATAAAAAAGTAAATACATATATACATACACAAATGAATTCGTGTTCATACCTTTTGGTCAGAATAATCATGCATTTATTCACCCTACCATTTGCTTATTCATCAACACGGGAATACAACAATGGGGATTATGCAATCAACAACAAGTAAAAGAAATCAGTATAGCAAAAAAGAATTAAAAATAAAAGTTTAAAAGTGAGGTTAAGCAAAGTAAATGCATGCATATATTTTGTGGGAGGTACAAAAAATAAACAATACCGAGCAACAAAACACAAGTGCACTTATAAACAAACATACACACACACAATTATATACACACACCTACATGTGCGAGCATAAAAATAGTAGAACTAACAACTTTTTTTATATTTTCCAACCCACTCAATTATGGCACACACTTATATTCTCTAAATGAGTCAATCCATAATCCATCTTTATCTCAATTTTAATCCTCATATTCTTCGGGTTTGAAGTAAGTGCCGAGTAGGGAAATTGTAGTGAAAAGGTGAAAATTAGTATTTGTATGTAGCTTTTCTAACTACAAGCGTGACCATATTTTTTACCTTCACCGGGACGTAGTATGCACAGGAACGAAGAAAGTGAAATTATTACCAATCTGAAAAAAAGTAGTAAAATATACAAGTAGAAAAATCAATAATGGTTCAACCAATGTGATTCAAAATGCAATTATTAAGCAGTCGAATAAGTATTTTCGTATTTTGTCAGTAGATGTCGTTGCGTGTCAAGTCATATAGTTTTGGAAAGGTGAGATTTTAGGCTTTATTTAACCAAATAAAAACTAAACTCGTTGAAGTTGAAAAAAAGTTACAGCTGTTTAAAAATGAGTGAAAATAATAAAGAAATTCACCGGAAGTTTACGGAGACGACGCTGTATCACTTCGTGTAGCACAACAATGGTTCGCTCGCTTCCGTTCTGGAAATATCGAAGTTAAAGCTGCACCTCGCTCTGGTCACCCTATCGTTGAAAAAGTCGATGAAATTACTGCAAAGATTAACCTGGACCGTCACATAAGCATTCATGACATCACTAAGGAACTTATCAAACGGTTTTGAACCATTTAAAAAAGGCTGTCTACAAAAATATGCTCTCTGTTTGGGTACCACATGATTTGTGTGTAAAAAATTTAATAAACCGAATTAACATCTGCGATGTTTTATTGAAACCAAATGAACCCGAACCATTTCTGAAGCGAATGGTAACAGAAGACGAAAGGTGGATCAAATACGACAACAATGTGTGAAACCATGATCTTGTTCAAGCGTGGTAAAGCTCAGAAAATGGTCGCTAAGCCAGGATTGACAACTCGAAAGGTTATGACGAGTGTTTGGTGGTGGTGCCATACTAATTAAATTCAATTAAAATTAATATTTTGTTGAAAGTAAAATTTTTTGGGCAAAATATGTCAATAGGTAAATAAATTTGTTTTAAATCATCAATTGTCATTATAAATTATATAACTAGCTGTGTTATATGCTTCTCTTTGTAAAATAACGTCAGTTTTGTTAGAGCTTTAAATAATATCCACTATCGTCGGCAAAATTAGAAATATAGTCGTGCAGGCAGATGTCGCTTGAAATCTGTCGCCGGCTTTGTGTTTACAACATCACCACTTTTAGGCATAAAGTTTGAGATTTTCAAAATCATCACTTTTCGGTACAAAATTTGATATTTCCATCACAACGAAAAAATGTGATGTCGATTGTTCAATTGCTATAAGGTTTTTGAATATGTTTGACAAATGCCATGCAAAACCAACAGAAAACTAGTAAGGAAGCGCTAAGTTCCGGTGCAACCGAACATTTTATACTCTTGCAATTAGCAAGAATCGAAACCAGGAAAAATATTTCAGGTGTAAAACCAATCATATAGAGTAAAGTCAGTCGGATATTCGAAAAAAAAGATATAAGTTATACTGCAGCTTGGCCAAGTTTCTTGCTCAAATTTATCTATTTTAGGCACAATGTTACTCTGCTATGAGTACAACACGGTTTCTTATTTTCATTGGGATTACTCACATATCGGTCGATATATGCGGTACAAAATCACCCGGAAGTTCGAAAATCTTTATATTAAGTGTATGGGAGCTAAAGAAAGTAACGGTCCGATTAAAGCCATTTTTAACGTACAGGCATACCATTATAAGAGGATTATTATCTCCCAATTTCAGTTATGTACTATATCACACATTGATTCACATTTTCAATCAAAAGTCAACTATAGGTACCGGGGCCTAAATATTCGGTACCTAGGGACTTGAAAAGTTTTTATTGAACTTAAACAATTTTTGGTCTTGGTGTACTAAAGACATTATTCGTGCAAAGTTTTATTCCGTTATATTAAGTTCTTCTTGATTTGTATATTGGAAACTTAACAAATTAAGTGGAATATAGAATTGTGCTATATTGCAAGTAGGCGTGTTTGTTATCAGATTTTATCTCTTTTCACACTGCGACATAAGAATATAAGAAGAATTCAACGTACATAATTTTGTCGAAATCGGTTTGGTCGGGTACCAAGATATGGGATTTCACCAAAAAGTATGCGGTGACACACCCGTCGCCCAATTTTCACGCCGTCTCCCATAAAGTTCTCTCATATCAACTCGGAGGTAAAATTTATTGTCTCTGGCATATTTAGTTATTGGTTTATCGCGTTTTCGCCTTTCGTTCACAGCTCGCACGGGCGGATTTACAGACACACTGTTGGCCGTTTTTCAACTCGTCATTATATATATAATAATATTTATATATATAATATATAACCATATGTCTACCTCGATTACTTTTAAGTTATACGTAGAACCGTAAGGTGAACAAAACTACACATAAAACATACATAAAAGTTGTTGCAAGAATATAAAAAGTAAGCATCGTTCACAACAAATATTGTCAATAACTATCGCTTACCATACTATAAAAATCTTCAAATGCTTCACCTGGAAAAGCCAAATAAGGTGTGGAGAAATATTTTGCGTTCGTATTAGTCCATTTTATTTTTATAGAGGAATACATCTTAAATACCCCCAAATACAAAGTACAATCGACGGTATACCAGAAAAATTGAAGATTCAGCAAAACGGGTTGTAAACAAAAGACTTAAACTCCAGACAACCATCTCCAGCAGATCTACTTCAAATCAGTCAACCGACAGAGAGACAACCACTTCAGCCGACGGAGAGACGACAGTTTCAGATGGTGATATCAATTCAAACCAGAATTTTGTTAAACTAATAAGTTACTAAAACAAAAAATCGTGTTTCTTTTGTGATAATTTAAACTCAAAACGCACAAGTAGTCCAGCATACTATACTATATGAAATCACTCAAGATATTATGCTCACAGAAAACAGAGTAGCCAAGACAAAAGCTAATATTGGAATGCTATATTTGCCTGTAAAGGCATGACAGTCAATATCTGGCTTTTATGCGAACTTGTTGTACAGTTGACGATGACAATTCTAAATCCAGCAAAACTTACTTAGTCTACTTATATAAATCATTTATTTTAACTTTTGATATATACATTCACTACTATTTCAGTGCTCGCAACTCTACATATGTAGACAAATATGCATAAATATGCTTAATACTTGTAAACTCTTTAATTCATTTTTACATCTGATTATTTGTATAAAAATGCAGCATATGCACATACATATTCAGTAAATATTATTCACAAACAATTTCACACAACACAGCTTATATACAAATGTACATGTGTTTGTACGCCGGTTTGTAGTTGCATATTTGTAGACAAGTGAAAACAACCACAAGCAATTTATTTTACTTGTTGAGATTTCCCCTCGACACTGGTTTCCTGCCATGCACACACATATACTATGTTCATATGTCTGTACATATGTAGGTATGTGGTATTTACAATGCATCATTATCCATTCATATGTTTTTCCCTGGGCCCAGAGTCACAGCCCCACTTGACCAATGCGAACTGACTTAAGCTACGCCTCAAAAGAAGCCTACCCCAACATGCAGTCTCACACCTGCAAACATAAATACTACACATGCATATATTTGTACAAATGTTTTTCTGCTCGTTTATGTTTTTGAAACAATTCTGTTGTTTTTCCTCACAATTAAACCAACAACAAGCGTTTATTCTGCCCAATTAAGTGTATAATTGTGAATTTTATGGTTTTACTTATTGCTGTTGCCTCCACTTCCCCCACGACTGTAGTTGCTGATGCGAATTTTAATTTCTTCAAATATTGCATATGGCAAGTGGAAAGTTCAAAATACCACATGTAATTACACGGATTACCTCACACCTTGCACACTTATCGTTTAACGGAAATACGAATAATTCAGAAAAATAATTAATGGAAGCAAACGAAAACACGCCTTCATACGGTTTATGAGCTGCGTTTAAGACAAGAGGAAGACTGCAAGGAAAAGTACACATTTTGAGGCAGATAACTATTTTATAAGGTAAAGCATATGTTGAGCACTTTAATTTTACTCTGCATAATATGTGGATTAAGAACTTGATCTCAATTCGCCAGTTTATCGTCCGGTTGGTCCCTGGCATTTAAAGACAGTTATCAGAAAAAGTCAATATGCATTTTAAGATAGTAAAATAGGTTCATAGGTAATTGGTCCAATCAAATATGAATAAAGCAGACGTGATGAATTAAATTTCGGATGTCTATTTATCCGCGCAGCTGTCCTAAAGTCCATGCAAGCGATAGAGCTGGATAGGTTAGGTTAGCATGTGTCTGAAGGCAGATTCAAGGACTATACTATGGGTAGTACTTTGCGAAGTCATAAAAATTGAACTCCGATATCCAATAACATAACTCGGCAAAACCTGAAGCTGAAGCGTTTAATTTATATTCTCGGTGGGATGTCTGAAAGTGTGAGCTTTCAAGTGTTTAAATCTTGATTCGGAAATGCATTACTCAAAGCGTGTACTCCGGTAGGTCAATGAGCTGTTAGAACCCCCAAAACAAAGAGCTCCCAGGATCTCATACAAACTATCTTGGGCCAAACGAAGCCCAACTATCTAGTAGTAGAACACACGAGGAGAGTGGAGCACGGACCTCCTCACATTATCCTGATAACCGGGCTTTATAGTACCTCCGACTCCGATAGTAATCTTATCACAAAGTGACTAAATGCCCTTGATAACGAGGTTAGGTATTTCTTAACTAGCCAACCAAGGTTAGTGAACTCACTTAGCTTAGTGCGATGTAAAACAAAGAATGTATAGTATTGGTATAATTCTTGCCTTAAATCGTACGTAAATGCCTAACACATTGTTTAGTGTTTAAAAAAGATATTATAGTTAGTCTCCTTTTGTTTTAAACATTTCTAGTATGAAAGTCATCATATGATATTCATGTTGTGATATTCTCTGTTTTGTAGAAATCTGTCAATATCTTGCCAAACAATAATTATGCTGGATCGGGTTGACTTTACGGGGTATATACATATATACTTTTATTAGATTTTAAAATTATGTGAAACAAGTAAAAAAGTACTGGTTTCGGATGCAAACGAACATTTCATACTCTTACAACTTGCCAAGAATAAAGCCAAGGAAATATTTTAAGGTGCAATACGTCAACCAGAGGATAGGATTCCAAGGAATTTTATATATGCTTACACACTGGGGGCTAAGGTGGCTAGGTCAAGTTTCAGTCCAATTTTATTCATCTTAGGCACAAAGACACATTGTGGGAAGTAAAATGCGATCTCTCAATTTTACTAAGATAATATATTGGTCCTTATAAAGTCATTCCGATGTTCAAAAAATCTTTATATTACGTATTGGTTAAAGGTAGACATGTTATTATCAAGAAAGAAATTTCTCTAAATCTCAATTCTACTGTATATCTCACACATTGAACGATATTTTATGTCAAAAGTCAAATATAGACACATTCGTCTACATATTCGGTACCTAGAGGCTTAAAAAGCTTTCGTCATAAGGTGGTAACTTGAAAGGAACTAATCGTGCAAAGTATTATCTCGTTGTAATGATTGCTTTTTGATTTGTACAAGCAGTGCTCTTTTTGAATCCAGCGCTCCCTGGTGGCGCCATCTATTTGTAGACTGGTGCGTTGAATGTGATTTTTCATCGATTGTCCAGTGAGTGATTTCATGACATTTTATTGATTGAAAGTGAAGCTATTGCGTTTTAACTTTCAGTATGTTCAGTAAGGGCCAACATTAAATTTTGTTTTAAAATTCGTAAAACTTTTACCGAAACGTTTCAATTGATGAAACAAGTTTATGACGATGATTGCCTAACGTTTTCAAAGGGGTCGTGAGGTCATAAATGGCGATCAAGATGTGGACCAATCAAAATCCGTGATCACCGGAAATTCCAACCAAACTGTGCTTGAATTCATCAAAAATCAGCCGAAATCATCATTGAAAACATTTTGGCAATCAAAGGTGTGTACTCGGTTTGTTCCGCACAAATTGACTGACGACTAAAAATTGCTGAGAATGCAACATTCGAAGGACATCATTATTTGACCAAAAATCACATTTTAACCATTAACCAATCCCCGTATTCACCTGATATGGCACCGTGCGACTTTTTCTTTTTCGGAAAAGGACAGCATTTTGCAGACGTAGAGGCCATTCAAAGGGCTTGCACTGGCACACTAGCGGCCAACGAGCTAAAGCACTCGTTCGGCATGCTTTTGGGCTGTACAAAAAGCTGTATTGAAGCAGAAGGAGACTATTTTGAATAAAGGAAATTGATTTTGCCGAAAAAGCCATTTGTTCTGTTTGTTTTTTTTTAAGTCCGGTTTACTTTGGAACTTGTATACCGGTAATGGAAAGGCGAATCGGAAGAAATTTAAAATTGTGTGATAAAGTAAGTAGACGTGGCTACAACCTGAGATATGTGCATTAAGCCTGTTAGAGGGCCGGGCCGCCTACTTTTTCAAAATTTTTAGCTCGCAGCTGCCCCTTGCTCCTTGCAAAATTACAGTTATACACATACCTTAATTTTGAGCATTGTTATGACATTTTATAAGTTTCCCTTTAATAGGGTTTTCTGAGAGTAGCAGTGTTTCGCTCATCTACGAACTTCTCTTTACTTTTTTGTCAGGGAAGATATACATATGTATGTATACCAAGCTTCAATTGTTACTCTAGTTATCGCTTGCATGGGCAGACCGACAGACAGTTACTTGAAATTAAATCTCAAAATCGATTAGTCGACTAATTAAAATAAATATCCAACCATCTCTTCCTTAACAAAAGTTCACATTTGAATGATATCTAAATAATGTAATACACTTTTCACGGCCTCACTAAAAAAACGGTAATGTTTTACGAAAAAAGCACATGTTTGTGGCCGCAATATTTACAATTATTAAAATTCCTCTACAACAGCAATAAATCAGCGCCATCTATTGGTACCTAGCAGTAGAGCTTTGTGAATATAGTGGTTTGTACTCTGACTAACGTTGACAGCTTTTTAAATCCATTGCTCTCTACTGCGTAGCAAAATATCACCTGAAGGTTTCGATTGTTGTCGAGGTTGTTCCGTTAGTATTAAAATATAAATTTTTCTGTTCTTTTGTTTCAAATGTAGCTAACTGCTATGCCAGCGAAAATATAAGATCAAGCCTTATATATTATAAGCAATAAATGCTCTGAGAGATGAGTAGGAATTTTACCTTGTTTCGGATTCGTAATAATCATTCAAGTCGGCCCTGGCAAAATTAACGGAGTTGTGGTTATTTTTGATGAGATTGTTATGAACATTTTACATCAAACTTCACGTTTTCCCAGTCGTTGTTCCTTATAGTTTTAATACAACGATAGCGGTTGAGACGTATTTTAAAAATTGTCAATAATTTTTTATTTTCAAAATGAACTCTACCTTTTTAATTTCAGATGATTCAACACCGAGTTATGAGGGGCCTTTCCGGAACAATTGCACCCAGTGCCGTATTTACATAATATTCTTCGAAGAGTAAATTAAATTCACAATTTTATTGTATAATAAATATATATACATATATATTCAACAACGCCTATATTTTTTATTTACAAAAGCGAAACATTTCAAACAACTAAATTGTTGAAAACACATACTATGTAAATTCGTTTCTTATTGAATGCAAAAGTCTGAAATGAGGTGTTTAAAAATTTAATGTAAATTCATTTAATGCTGCATTCATTATTCTCACTTTTATAATTTGATAGTTTTGATATTCAAAAATATCTCCCTAAAAGAATTATTCAAAACTCAAATTATTTTCAAGGTTATAGCCATTCTAGTGACGTAGCAACTAGACCGGTTGAGCAAACGATCTATCTATTTATTACGCTGCCCCAAACTCAACGTAAAACTTTAAACTCATTTTTCTGAAAACTCCTTTTTTTGATGCGGTAGCCACAATATCTCAAGTTCTAATCAGTCGATTTATTAGAAATTTGGCATGAATATTATTTAAATATATCTCTATCACTATAAGCAACAAAAAATAAAAATTTGAAATTTATATCATTTTTAATCATTTTTAAAAAAATCGACAAAATTGAAAAATTTGTGAAAAAATATAAGGTAACGATATCGGCTGTTCCGCAAGCAAAATTTCAGATCGATCTAGTAAGCGTAGATAAGGAATCAGATATATATGTATGTAAGTATATTTTATAGGGTCTAATACGATCCCTCTGACTGTTTCAAACTTGAAAAATTTAATAAAAATGCTTATTAAACCCTTAAATCATTAGCAATGAGAGAACGCTAACTTCGGTTGCACCGAAACTATAATAGCCTTCTCAAAGCCAATACGTCTTACAAGAATTTCCTTTTGTTCAGTCAGGTGTATGGTAGGTATTTGTTATTGTTATTCGATATAAACAATCTCTTTGGAGATTCAGTGCATGTATGGAGCTCTTTCATTTGACGAGGTATTTCAAGAAATTTTGCGTAGAATATTTTCAAAGCGACGGTGCAATATATATTATGCATGCATACTCGTATATTTGTAACTTTTTTCAGTGATACCGAAACTGAATGATAGATGAAAGAATCATATGGTATTTAAAATTTTATTTAAGAAGTAAAAACGGTTGATGCCCGATTTCCCCTATTTTCACAGTGTGTGATATGAATGAATGGATAGAGTTGGGCCATAATACATTTTTTACACCTGCGCCTATAAAGCTCTTCCCCTCCACCTTGCTTTTGAAGTTGAATGCCTGTACCGTATTTATTCTGCGATACCCTGTACCAAATTACACTTCTTAAGAGCCAAAAGGCATATGTAGCAAATTTCATTAAAATATCTAAATTTTTACTCAAGCTACAGACGGTCTGGTAAAGGTTACTACATACATACATACATGTGAATCTAGTAAAATCGTTGAAAAGCCTTAATTTCGGCTCCACCAACGCATTAATACGCTACTTCAAAGATTCTAGCGATGCATTGTATAATAGTCTATAATCTATGCCAAATATATTGTAAAATACCAAAACCAGAGTTCGATCGGTGAGCTTGAATGGCAACTATTAAAAGGTTGTTATAAACGAGTAGCTTCTTGATAAGAAAAGGTGTGGGCAAAATGCAGGACGATATCTCAAAAACTAATTCGCTTATATGCAGCCGGAATGAGTATTCGACATTCCAGGTGTTGCAAAGGAACTCAGATATTGCAGCCAATTTCTACAAGTAAATATATCGCAAAATCTAGTGTGAATTACAAATAACACTGTGCTGTGGCAAATAAATATGTACTTGTTTATATAATATTCTATGCATTATGAAAGTAAGCCATAAAAGTGTGACACTCTCGAAACGTCACCGATTAACCCAATTACTGCATGTGATGTGTGAGGATAACTACGGAAAGACAAAACCAACGATTATCTTAAAACCAGCACGTCATTCCTACACGTATCCACATACTAGTATTTACATACTAGTGTAAATTACCAATAAGCAATCGAATATGTCCAGATAGACAAGTGAGTGTCCGRATTAATTACACTCTACTGGCTACCGAAGCACAGACGAGAATAGACTTGGTTGTCGTTGGTTGGGAGAAGCATTTATATGAACAAAAGCATGATTAAGCATAGATAGTTTTTATATTTTTAATAGGTTCTCTCAACAACAAATGTTTTACAATAATTCGTACATATTTTAATGATTATAGATACAAACTCCAGTGCGTTCACACATACACATATTCAGATTTTTACTGCATGCACCAGATATTTTCTGCAACGAAAAAGGCAGACACCTGTAAAGTGCCAACCAACATTGTTGACGTCTATGAAAAAGAAGAATCTTTCAAAATATATTGAGAACACAATTGATGCATGCAAAACTAGTGGCGGTTGTCCCAGTAATAAACAAACAACAAAAATAAAGTTTTCATAAAATAAATAAGTAATAGAAAGATGATATTGCAAAGAAAACTGTATCGACAACAAACAAGATGAATATAGCAGCGTTTGAATGTGGCTGACGAGTAGTTACACTGTTGGGGAAATGGGTGGTAACTAACCGGCAGAGAGAAAATGCTACTGCAGAGCGGGCGGTAGTTTGCGGAAAACATGTGTTCAATGCTCAGTGGCCCAGTACTCCACTTGACCAGCTGAGCATTGATTATTGTGGAATTTGCAGCAATAACACGCAATGTGCTGCATGCAAGAAATTACTAGCAGATTAGTTGATTGCCGTTTGCTAGGCGCTTGCAAAAATACTATTGTTGTTATGTTTTTATACTCTTGCAATCTGTTGCTACAGAGTATAATTGTTTTGTTCACCTAACGGTGGCACGTATCACCTAAAAAGGATCGAGATCGATATAGGGTTATATATTAGATTGTCAAAAAAGTCTTGCGGTATTTTCGCTAGTTGGCGCTGAAAGCGCGTAGTTCTAGTTTTATTCGTCGCATCGGGTCATGCTATACCTTTTTGGAAAGCTCATTTCACGCTCTAACACGTGTTTGATTGATTGTCGTTTCTTTTAAGTCGTAATAAAGAGAAAATACGGCATAAAATAAAATTTGTGCAGTTTATGGGCTCGCATTTCCACCGCACAACGATGGTTTCAACGTTTTCGTGCTAGTGTAGAGGTGGTCGAAGATACGCCACGCTCCGGAAGGCCTGTCGTCGAAAATTGCGATAAAATCGCTGAATTGGTCGAAAGAGACTGGCATAGTCGCAGCCGTAGCATCGGTCAAGAGCTGGGCATGAGTCATCAAAAAAAAATTTATTAACTATTGAAAATTCAATAAAAATACCGCAAGACTTTTTTGACAAACTAATATAAATTCTGGCGACCGTCTGTTTGTCCGTCCGTCTTTCCGTATTCATGTTCCCTGACAAATTTATAAGGCGGAGTTCATAGATGAGTGTAACTGGTAATATAGTTGTAATGTGGCACAGGGGATCGTAGTAGCAAGGGGCCCCTTTGTCGAAAAAGTAGACGAGGCCCGCCCTTTATTTGATATCAAGATCGAATTAATATAGTGGTATAAAACTTAGTACGAATAATGCCCTTAGAGTATGCCTTGTTACCGAAAATTTTCCAAATCCAGTCAAAAATTTGAAAGCCCTTAGGTAACGAATATGTGGACAACCGTAACTATAGTTGACTTCTAAGAAAAATTCAGGATTTTCAAACATCCCTTCGTCTTACCTTACTCGTTGTGATTGGTGATAGTATGTGAGGTAATTTATGAAACCCAAGGAATTATTTTTTATGTGGTATGTTACTCGTATAGTATGTGAGTCTCCTACATAATTGCTTGAAGTCCGATCCTCTGGCTGACCTTTTGCTCCCTAGCTTTGATTCTTGCAAGTTGCAAGAGTGTAAAATATTCGGTTGCACTCCAACTTAGCTCTTCCTTACTCATTACATTTATATTTATAACTATTTCCTCCTCTTAGTACATATTTCTTCTATTAATTCGTGGAAGAGAATGGAGTGATGTGATGCGTAAAAAGTCGTAAGCGAAACTAAAAATTAAATTGGCAGCCCAGTCATAACGGAATCGAGGGAAACTGAACTATCGATAACTTTACAAGCAAAGTTGCAAATTTTATATTCTACAATTTTATATTTTACAATAGATTTTTAATTTAGAAAATAAAATTGATCTTTTTTAATCCAAAAAAATTTTAATTTTTCAAGTTTTGTTATCCCGTATTTGGAATAACAAAATAAAAATAAAAATGTTATACAAACTATAACTGAATTATTTTTTAATGCTTTTTTAGCAATCCTCCTTGCTATAGTAGGCATCGTTTCCCAAATTCCCTTAAATTGGAAACCAGTTGCTACTCCGTTGCGCTTTTGTGTTAGACCTATCTACCTCCCGGGATCTCGGCAAGTGCAGGCAACAATCACAACTTGTCTGGCTGCGAGTTCCTTCTGGCAATGAGTTAAGCGTAAGAGGTACTTTGTACTAGTTGCAAAGTCAATCTACTCGCAATTGGGGTTCGGACGCTTTTATAGCTGTATGCAGAAGGGTGAGATGGAATCATCTAGCCAGTTTTCAGTAAACATATTGTCGGCAAACCTAGATAGTGAATCTAATTTATACCAACTGCCTTAACAAATTTGTGATGAGCTTAAAATTTTTAAGCAGTCCAAGTGAGATTCAGCGCTACCTTTGGCGCTAGGATCAACACTACGACCTAACCTAAGTTATTTATGTTATGAAAGTTTCCTTGCAATCAAGTTCACTCATTATACTATATGTGTTGAAAGGCTACGTTATAAATAAGTTACAATTGTAACTACATTAAATTAATAGGCACAGCCATTACACACCTTTGATTCACTTATTAGCGCAAAAACAAACCATTAGGATCAAAAGAGACTTGATGTCTTTATCAGAACTTCGTGCCTTCGTAATTAGGAGATCTCATATTTTTATGAAATCAAAAAACATATAAATACTGCTTTCCATTATATTGGTCCAATTCAAGGCAATTTTTGCTACAAGCAGCGATCATAATATAATATTTCCCTTTGGAGTGAAATATAGATAAAAGTAGAGAATATTAATCGATCTAGGCCTTTCGCTAGTACCCACTCAACGATTTCCACCCCTCAAATTTTATCTAATGTAAAAGAATTCCAGCTTTTAGTATCGAAGTTCTCAAGAATCGTCGGTACTTAATTCTTTAATTCAGTAGTAGAAAGTGGAAAATTTGCAATTTCACAACTCTTCCTAATTACATACTGCAGTACATAATCATTTTAAATTTCACTCCAGACATCCGACTTTCTTTTCAGAAAATTTCCGTTCAACAAAATGCAGCAAAAACAAAACTGCATGAAATTTCATGGTACTTAATGCATTTGTTGCAGTACCAGCAGTTGCAATTATATTAATAATTATAGTTAACAGCTATCACACAGCTTAACATAGGTGTTCACTTGCAAATATGTATGAGTATGGGTAGGAATGAGCTCAAACCTTAATGTTCATAAACATGTGCTCGTCTAGAAATGTATGTACATATGTATTTTACTTCTTTCTGCTGTATTTAATTAATAATTCGTACTACGCTCTGTTAATCATTTTCACCGTCAAAAGAAGACATATGTACCTAAAGAGTGATTTTAAGGAAATCACAGGTAATACATCGAAATAAGCGATGCTAGTGCACGTGGTTAATAATTTGGAAACTTTTTTTTTGTCGTGACTATTTTTAGGAAATAAAAGTAATTATGCACAGGGAAGCGCATCGTTTCTATTAATATTTTCATTAAAGACGGTATACTACTGGGATCAAATTGAAAGGTGAATTTTTTAATTTATACTCGAATCGGTAAATTTTTTCTTTTTGTAAGTTGGTAGTACTGTTATTGACTTCTGTGCTAAATTTCGCGTTAAACTATTCGTTAGTATTTGAGATACGCGTTCTTTTGTGAGGCTCTAAAAGTTAATTCTTCGATTTTTACTATGTCCGAATTTATTGAATAAAGAAGTGCAATAATCACCATCTCATATTTGGTTTGGCTATTCGTTAAATACACCTGACCACTCCGAGGACACCGTTTTGACTCTATTGAGGATATAAAAGATGAATCGAGAAGGCCATCACGACGGGGGATTTTTCCAAGTGATGTGATGACTGGAAAATCCGTTGGCGTAAGTGTATTGCAGCGGGAGGGGATTACTTTGAAGGAGATGAAATGGACAAAATTCACCTTTCAATTTGTTCACAGTAGTATGTACCATATGTTTTATGCCATATTTATAAATATATATCTATAGATGATAGCAATTATTCACACGAGGAAATTGCAACAAGAAGTTTGTAAGAGAAGGAGCGACGAGAGGCAACATGTTGCTCGGGCGATACGCTTTGTACTTTTGCTCGTAACATTTCGCTGCTACAAGCTCGGCATCACTTTTAACCTTGAAATTCTTCGAACTTGCATATAATTTTAAATAAATCTTTGAAAATTTTCAACAAATTAAAAACTTTTTTTTGGTTATTTCATAACAAGAAATATAACAAGAAAAAATATTATTTTCATTTGTACCGAAGTATAATACCCTTGACAGGTGCATTTCTTAAAGCAACCATATGTTTAACTAAATCTGAAAACATAACCAGTCAACGGAAAACCTTTATCTATTTCGTCTAGCCACGTCGAATTCTTCTTTTTTACTGACGCAGTCACCACTTACACAGTTATAGCCGAATTAACAACAGCGTGTCAGTCCTTTCTTCTTCTCGCTATACCAGGTGCAGCCAAGTCCTTCTCCACCAAAGAAGTTAGCCCTCTCGGCCAACTTCTCATACTCACACTTTCCTACCTCATCATTTTTTTGCCAGCATGAATATCTCGCTTCTCTTTTCAACTCTAGGTATCTTTCCGATAAGGCTTGTTTTGTGGTCGATCGTCCCCATCGTACTTGTTGTTCTTTCGACCTTTCCAAAAACCAATGATTTCGCTTGCATTTGTATATAAGGAGCTTGAGATGAGACTCGTTTAGCTGTAGATTTTGATTGTAGCTGAATTTTCCAACTGTCGTACCAAAGATGGCTTCTTTGCCCACCTTGGCATTAAAATCGGCAAGTACAATTTTGACATACATATGAGTCGGGCAGTTGTCAAAAGCACATTAACTCTGATTCGGATTGTGGCTAGACGCTCATCCACCGAAGGGAATACCAGGACTCGACGACTGAGTCTTTCTCCCACCACGGATCCCACACCGAATTTGCGTTCCTTTAGTTCTTCCGCTGAAGCTTCCCCCCTTTTAGACCTGGACTCAGGCAAGGTTGACAACTGCATCAAAGCACGCTTCAATGGTGCTAAGCGAGGGCAGAAGGCTGGGAACATAGCGCTCAAGTTTTTCATACAAAAACTTGATTTAGATCGGTCGGTTTGTATGGCAGGTACAAAATATATCCGATACACAATATCAAAGGTTTACATAGTTCTCTTGAGTAATAACTCTTGTTCTTTGTATAGTATATGATCATGGCGATAAGACGCGATGATCTGAAAGGGAGTAGTAGTTCGTAGATAGACGTAATGAAATCACTGTCACGTTCACAAAACTTATGTATAAGGTGCATAACTAATCACAAAGTTAAGATATATGAACTCGTCTTCTAAAGAGTTTAGTATACATATCTCCTAAACCACTCAAGACTAAGTTTGCATATATATATATAGATATAGCTTTCTATCTACCTTGATTAGTTTTAGGCGTTGCTAGCAACCATAAGGAGTTAGATGGGATTTGCAATTTTCAAAATATATAATGTGTATAATCAGTGTAGCGTAAAACTTTCAATGTGTTTCGCTCAAAACTCCATTTTTTAAGTGGGTGGACACGATTTCGCGAAAAGTTACGAACCGATATACATAGTTCGAATTATGTACACATCTTTAAAATAACATTATCTATTTATTAAACGAAGTATTTTTTTTTTTCATTACAACTTTTCTTTTTAAGCCAATAAATAGCGAAAATTTGACCAAAACTGAGATTTTTTCAAAGTCTGAGAAAAATAAAAATTTTAATTTTTTTTCTTCGCTCAAACACGAGATTTATATATAGTAACGGAATATTTTTTGGTTTTTAATTTTAGCTGATCCAATAATAAATTACATGGCGAGAGCACCTGTTTTGTGAGACATCCAGGGTGATGAGATCTCAAACTTTCTGAATTTTCAAAATTTGTATGTAAAAATTTCAAAAATGTACATTTAATATGCCATGATTGTTTATATTTAAAAAAATCCTTCAAAATGCCTTTTTCTTGTACCTCTGAAACCCCTTAAGCGAACAAACATAATACACTCTGCACAATTTGTTGAGAGAGTATAAAAGTATTTAAAATACGAAATTTTAAGTAAAAAAAAAAATTGTGCTTACATTTATTTCGAAAATTAATCACACATATGTCCCAAATCTTTTATTCGCTTGCCAGCCTTTTCAAAATCGGAGCTAAAAAATATGAAGCGTGAAGTTATAGCCGTGTACTAAATAAACAAATGTGTCTTCGTACAAACATACATATACATATGTATATGTAAGACATACACATATGTATATACTCATATGCATAGGTACATAGTTCTTCATAGATGTAATTTGATTTTTCACTCTTAATTAATTTGATTCAGTTAAACTCCGAAAAAATAACATAATCGTATTAAATAAAGTGTGCCTTTGAACAGTG
Organism: Bactrocera latifrons; assembly: GCF_001853355.1. Lineage (NCBI taxonomy): Eukaryota > Metazoa > Arthropoda > Insecta > Diptera > Tephritidae > Bactrocera > Bactrocera latifrons. The sequence goes on from NW_017535297.1 coordinate 225,855, forward strand.
ATTGTTTATTTATTCAACTTATTTCCAACACAAGACTAATTGCTATGTTTATGGTGAAACGAACGGTACATCAATCAAACCGTGACAGCGGTGGCGCTGAAGCGCATTAGATTCATTGTGCAACAGGTGCGGCACACGGCACACGGCAGATGTTAATGTGCGCTCGATCGACATTAACAAGTGTGTGTGAATATTCACTATAAACTTTTCTTTCCTCATATATACAAACTCGCTCATAGGCGCTCACGCCTTTATACCTTCATTATTGATTAGGCAGAGATATTACGGTAGCATATCATGCATCAATGACGCTGCACACCTAACAATGTACTTAAGGCAGTTTTGGGTTTCGCATAACTTTATTTACCGGCTTCGAAGAAAAACTTGTTGCATGAATAACTGGCAGGGTTAAAAAAAGGAGCTTTCACTCCAAAGGTATTATTGTTTTTAAGCAAAAGAAGAAGAAGAAATTTTGAGCAATATCAAAGTGATTGATTCACGGTTCCATTAGCCATAGCTTTCAACGTGATTGCCAACTGGATTTAGTATGTTCGCTTTTCACATTTCATTTTTAATATCCTTGTGCTTATAATTTTAGACCGTTTTGTGCGAAGTTAGCAAACGCGATACCCATCGCATCAACAGCTTTTCCATGCTGTTCCATTCAAGTTGAGATTTCGACTTTCGTCGCGTTTTCGGGGTACCTGGGCGTGGTCAAAACTATTTATTCCTTTTTCCGATTGAAGATTTGATAGTAGCCGTTGATAATATACTATACGATAATGACGCCATCCGGTGATGAGGCTAAATACTTATCGGACAGTATAAAATCTATATTATTCCTAGCTAACGAACGGTCAGTTGTCTACGAGCACCTTTATAGTCAGGACAATCATTTTCGCGCGACGTGTTTCTATGAGTGGTTCAAGCCAAAAATCAGCATTCGTTGGAGCAGAGGTACGCGATTCTGTGTGAGACTTTGTAAATCTGCGACAGAAACACTTGATATGATCAAGCAGACTTATCAAGATGTTGATTTAACAAGAAGTGGTGAGTTTCGGTGGCACCAGGCCTTTTTGGAGGGCCGAGAAGAGGTGGCTGATAAACTTAAACGATCTTCTTTGATATCATCATTGTCCACTATGAATTTTTTCCTCCTGAACAAACCGTCAACGAAAAGTTTTAAGTGGAAGTCTTCGAGAGACTCAAACGAAGTGTGAATCGAGTCCGACAAGACATCACATTGGAAGTTGCACGACGACAACGCCTCGGCTCACACCGCCTTTCTTGTGAACAGCTACACAACCAAGGCCGGCATCCCAACGCGTCCTTTGCCGCCCTTTAGCCCAGGTATGGCACTCCCGAACTTTTTTTATTGGATCCGAGTAGTATGCACCTCGGCTATCAAGTTTATTCCAGAGAATACTTTCCGTGACACCTTCAATGCTTGGAAATCGCGCTGTATCGACGCAGAAGGAGACTATTTAGAAAGTTTTAAAGAATTGTAACGATTGGTTCAATAAATGACTCAGTTCTATTACCATCCAGACAAACCCTGTACCTTTTTATTCATACCTATTTGCTTTTTATTAATATACTTAATACAGTTTATACCATTCGACCATACTATAAAGATGAATATAGAGACTTTTAAGTTAAGCTGTTTCATATTATATTTCGGATGTAAAACGAGCTCTGAATATACGCCTTCAACGGTAAGCGAAGTTTTGCAGCGAGCCGGAAAAATAGTTTGTCATTTTTAATCAAAACTTCAGTATCTCCTATATTTTGTCGCAATATCTTACTTATAGAGCGAATCGTTGTAGCCTAGTATTCAATCATAATAACTGTTACCGCAAAATGTTAGCCGCTTTCTTTCAGACAAGATCTATGTGACTTCTATATTTTCGTGTGTTTTTTTTATGTATCGTCACGCCATTTCCACTTAAACAAATTTCAAAATCCGCATTTCTAATCCATGAACTTTGATTTTTCTGATGAAGATAAAAACCTGTTCCACTTTCATACATATTTCCTGAAAATAGGTCAAAAACGGTAGATAATCGCAAGCCCCCTTTTTCTAAATAAAAATACACTCACGTATTACGAAGATACAGTTAACTGCAAACAGACATACATACTTGTTGGGTTCGGCTTGTCAGTGCTTTGGTGCAATATGGGTCAGTGTGAAGCATTCCGACATCTGTTCCTACGAGTAAGTGCATTATGACTTTGCAATTTTCTATGTTGTGTTTTTTTTTTTTTTTTTTTTTTTTTTTTTTTTTTTTTTTTTTTTTTTTTTTTTTTTTTTTTTTTTTTGTTTTGTAATTTGACCCTTTAATGGTACTTTTTTAGTAATGCTGGTGTTAATCGTTGCAGCGCCCAAAGAAAACTCTCTAATTCATCAAAGTGCGCTTTAATGACCAAACAGCCATAATGTACTCATGCACATATGGTACATATCGATAAAACTGCTATGAACAATTGTACGCATATACAGTATGTCACATAAGTGTAAAGAAAAGTACTAGATGATGGCGATTGATATCAAATGGAATTAGAAAGGAACCCTTTTAAAATGTTTGAATAATTTTGTTAGGATAAACTTCAAACGATTTGAATACTAATCATGGATTTCCAGTATGCCCGATTACACTGATAGTTCAGACAAAATTATGGCGCTGTAATATTTAGGCCGGTAAAGCGTATCAACATATTAAAATTTAAACCATTGAATTTAATGGGTACAAGAATTCATTTATTATGTCCCACATCCCTTTTTTAGAATTATGCTGAGTAATCTGCTTATATTTTGTATACATATGTATGTTCAATTACTTTTTTCCATATTCAAGGTAACTTCATACCAGGACAGTCAATTTCTATAAGCTCCTCTGGAGGCGAGATTTTTACCATTAAAATCTTTTTCCATAGATAGAAGCAGATAGTATTCACTTGGTTCCAGATTCGAACTATACAGTGGAAGTACGAGGTGTGTTCAAAAAGTACCCCGAATTTTGTGTTTTTTCAAAAATTATTTATTTATTCATGAATATCTATTTTGTCCCCTTCAAAGTAAACCCCATGAGATATTATACACTTGTGCCAACGGTTTTTCCAATCTTCGAAGCACTTCAAAAAATATTTTTTTTTTTTTTTTTCTTCAGCTCCTCCTTCGATGCCGTCTTTATCTCGTCGAGAGAAGCGTAACGTCGTCCTTTCATGGGCCTCTTCAGTTTAGGGAACAAGAAACAGTCACAGGGGGCCAGATCTGGGGAATACGGTGGCTGCGGCATCATTAGTGTGTTGTTTTTATCGTTATCGCGGTGCAAAAGCCAATTTGTGTCACATCTTCTCGGCCTTCTGAGAACATATTGTACCACCGATAAACGTTGCTTTGGTCCAAGGTAGCTTCTCCGTATGCCACAGTCAACATTCGGAATGCATCCGCGCACTTAATTTCGTTTTTCACACAAAATTTGATATAGGTTCTTTGATCCATTTTTTTKWWTWKKTAAAAATCGAAGACGATCCAAAACACGTGCAAGCAAAGCAGCAACAATTAAATGAACATTCAAAATGGCTGAGCTTGTCGGCATAAGTGAGAGACATGAGTACCAACATAATGCCACAAAAAATTCGAAATTCGAATATACGTATCCCGCGAAAATTCAAAATTCGCGATACTTTTTGAACACATCTCGTATATTAACCTCCTAACCAAGTTCACGAAGATTGTGGCGACACCAACGATGCTTATAGTGCAGAAGGAAAAAATATCTTTTCTGCTTGCCGAGCCTGCGTTTTGCCACTCTAGTCAAATATGTCTATATTCCCCTTTTTATATTTGTTGAGATTTTTAAAGGTGTGACGATTAACTCTTAAGACATTCTGAAAGAGTAGAAAAAAATTTCTAACAAAACACTTACCACGGCTACACTTTTTCGAGGTACTGTATTTAGGTGAGTTCACATTTGTACGGATATATTGAAGTAACAACATCAATGGTCAGCGCAGTTAAGTGAACTTTCAGGTGCCGTTAATGCATTTTTTACTTCACAATTTCTTTGTTGCGTTGTTTGCTGTTACCTTTAACTGTGTCACAATGCGACAGTTAGCCGCAACCGTTTGTGAAATCGAACGTTTCTGGAGTACGATTTAAAAATAAGCACTCTAACAGCAGTCATGCGGAATGGTAGCAAACAAAAGTCCAGCGCATTAACAATGCTTCATTAACGCCTTTTTCGTCCCTTCATATGCGCCTGGCCGATATACTGACATATTTTTATACACTCAAACTCACCTAAATTGCTTGCATAGCCGACAGCAGAGATATGCATTATAAAAACGTGTGCAGCCGTTGGTTGACTTCTGCTCACTCGAGTCATTACCAAGCAGCAGGCACTCTTCGTCACCTGCTCATTTTTCAGCACAATTTCACAGCGTCGCGCAAAGAATGCCTGGAAAGAATGCTATGTATTGAATGGAATGGCATGACGACAATGCAACAGCAACCAATGCATTGCAATCCGAAGTAATGCAATGAACAAATGAATGACAATCGATTAAGGTCAATCGACCAACAGTTCCACTCTTTCGGCACTCTTTCACGAACTCACAATAAGTGAGTAAGCATGTAATAGGCGCAAACGCTACTGCCACGGGTTATGGCGCTTTAGGTGCTTTTTTCGGTGGTATTGTTATTGCCCGCGTCGCTCTGTTTTGCTATGTTTTCGCTAACGATCGGTGCCCGATCGTTTGTTCATATTGCAGTGAATTATTATGTAGTACAGACATAAATCTGAAGGAGCAGTTTTCATAACAGTAGTCAACCTACTGTGTGTAAACGGAGCTTTTACTATGAGTAGGAAAATGTGGGCAGAACAGGCATTGATTGAAAGAGAAAAGAAAGAGTGTGCCTGAATTTGGCAAGCCATTACCATAATAAATTGTTACAATTTGTTAATTGAAATTGGAAAAATTGTTAGTTGATTATGTAGAAAGGTCAGATCGAAAATTCAAACTGTTTTAATTTTTCTTCGTGGAAATTAGGTTGAATTTTAATTCTTAGAATGATTGCAGTGCAATAATAAAATGTCAAAATACAGATTGTCATTAAAAATACCCAGAAGCAGGCACAGGTTGAAATAAAAGTGCTATTTTTGTTTGTTTGGAACAAAGTGAAATATCTATTTAACGACGAAATTATTCAAGCATAAATAGTATTAAATAATTTTCAGTATACATAAGATCAAACCGAAAGAAATTCATTATTTTTGCACTAAATTTAAAGTTTTATGTATCGCAGTTAGAATGATCCTAACAAATGTGCTTTGTTTGATCGAAAATTATTTGCAATTTAATAATGCCACTCCCATAGAAACCCTGTTTCATATAAGCAAAAAAATCGAACTTTCACAAGATTTTCTTGCAATGAATTTTCACACTAAGATAAGATGGATACATAAGAACCTCTGAGCCAAGCTGCTAGAGCTTTTGGCAGCGCGCTTATAGTAGATGATTCCCTGGCCAATCCCACAAAAGACATAGCTAAACCTTCGTGAACGTTGGCTTGGTCACTATTTGTGCCAACTATGCGAGTAAGGAAATTCAGTCCTTTAGGTTTTCCGAGCACTGACCTTCCAGAGTCAAGAAATCACATAATTGTTTGAAAAGATGTTAGTAAGAAATCTAATAATTCTCACTCGATCACACTTACTCACCGATTACCAAAGCCATCTATTGCAAAAATCATGAATCATACTATAGTCTTGTTTGTGAGCATTTATCTACTGAATTGGTTCTATAACAACAAAAAGATGAACATAATCGTATTATACAAACATAGAATTTCTCGCTCGG
>NW_017535297.1:232436-255717 GCF_001853355.1 Bactrocera latifrons
GGATTGCATTAGGAAGGGGCATATTTGGACGTCATTTTTTTGGAAAAGTGGGCGTGGTCCCGTCTCCTACTAACTTTTTTGTACATATCTCGAAAACTACTATAGCTATATCAATCAAACTGTATAGAGTCGTTTCTTTTAGGCATTTCCATATACAGTTCAAAAATGGAAGAAATCGTATAATAACCACGCCCACATCCCATACAAAGCTTATGTTGAAAATCACTAAAAGTGCGTTAACCGACTAACAAAAAACGTCAGAAACACTAAATTTTACGGAAGAAATGTCAGAGGGAAGCTGCACCCAGGCTTTTTTAAAAATTGAAAATGGGCGTGGCGTCGTCCACTTATGGATCAAAAACCATATCTTAGGAAGTACTCAACCGATTTCAATGAAATTCGGTATATAATATTTTCTTAACACCGTGATAACATGTACCTAATATGGGTGAAATCGGTTCACAACCACGCCTGAAATCTCGATTATCACTTTATCATGCGATAATGTTCGGTGACACCCGAACTTAGCCCTTCCTTACTTGTTTAATTTGTCTCAGAGCCCTTGGTAACAAACAAAACAAGTTGTATCTAATATATTTAACCAATATATATGATTTAAAGACGTATATTAATATTTTAGAGATATTTTTATGTACTTATTGTACTCATGTACATATACCTGCGAACTAAAGTGAAGTTTACCTTCGGGTAAAAAACAAAAAAATCGAAGTCAAACTAAAGAGCAAAACTTAATTGAGAGCGTTGTGTGGCCAACTATGAATATACACGTATGTATAGTACATATATATGTAAGACAGAATAAGCATGTAAATAGCCATAAGCACCTTCACGCATAAACACATTTATGTACATGCATGTAAATATTAATATATGAAGCATTGTAAGCATGAAGTGCGTTGCACGTGTTCAAAATCATAATTTCGAAATTTCAAAACGTGTTTGGTCAATAGGAAAAAGTGTGTATCTTAATATGTATATAAGTGTTTGGGCCGCTGTAAATATGGTAGTGGATACCCGTCAAACACTCTGGTGGCATTAAATGCAACGAAGGTACCCACTGGCTAACCGGTGGATTTTGTTGCGTATGTACCGTTGTCACCAGCAATCAAAGTGTTGGTTTTCTTATTCTTTTTATTGCTATTGGTGTGGTTGTTGTAGTTATCGGTGTTTACTTCTACATATGTGTTTGTTATTTCTGTATTATTTCAAATAGACGCCCAAGTTTTCTTAACTTACAAAGTGTGTGTGTGTGTGTGCTGTTGTTAATGCAAAGTCGATTTCACCATAACAAATTGAGTTTGTGACTAGAAGCGTCACATTTTCTGCTAGTCTCTTGCGCCTTTTAGTGTCGCCTATAACTCACAGCCTATGTAGCAATTGCCTCTTCACACCGCCAGCCGTTCATTCATACATTTGCTGTTTGTCACTCAGAAACGCACCCAATTTTTAAATGCCGGCCCATTTGCTGGCTAGGTGCGTACGCAACGCATAAGAAATAGTGCCGCCGAAAGCAACAACTAATGCCTCTGTTCGGCTACTGCTTTTAGTTGCCTCAATGATTTCAATGCATTTTTTGTTGTTTCAGCTAAAAATGACTGACTGAGTGACAGACGTGCAACGCCGGATGCCTATGGTATCATACCTCTGGCTCTTTATTGGCTTTCAGTTTTGGCGTAAGCTCTTTTGGCTTCATTTGGATGGCACATGCTTTGGATATCGACTTTTTTCTGCCATTTATTTATCCTTTTTGGAACACTGCATACCTTTGCATACCAGTCAGTCAGTCAATTGCTATTTGCCCTGCCTTTGAATTCAGATGCAGACAGCAAAAAAAAATATTTCAAGAAAAATGCCAGGAAGCGTTAAAATACTGAATTGCTGACTTAAAGTTATAGTGATTTGGCGTAGTGCGGCTTTGTAGGATGCGATATTAGTATTAATGTGCATATTAAAAGTAAATCAAAATAAAATCTATACATACATATGTAACAATTAAAATAAAATCTAAAAGGTGATTGATACCAGAGGAGGGTTGTAAATAAATCAGTACAAAACCTTTTCTAAATATATACATATTATATAACTACATACATATGTATGTAGGTACGAGCTTGAAAAGTTTAAAATTAAAGTTTATATATATGTAAATGATCAGCGTGACGATCTGAGTCGATTTACCCATGTCGATGTGTCTATCAATTCAAAATATAGACCTGCTCATTTGTCGGAATGTCAGATGTTATTACTTTATATAATAGCATTATAAAACATTGCATGTTAGAATATCCCTATTCAGGATACAACAGTAATATCACTCAATACTACGTAATTAGTCACTTATCACTGCAATCTTTGAAATTGAGAATTGTTGAGAGCTTTATTTGATAATGCATCTTCACGAAAGTTGGCATAGATTATTATCAATTGTTTATTTTGTTCAGATTGCATCATTATTGTATATAACTGATCAATCATAATCAAGCTAAAGAATTTTTTGTACTTTTTTATACTATAAAAGCCGCACCTTAGAGGGTATTATATCTTTGGCGCAGCCGAAGTAAACGTTTTGTTTTGTTTGTACAATATTTGACAATGAATGTAGCATGGCTTGCTGTGGCGATATACCATACATACTATGTATTTTATCATGGAATCTAATATCTAAAGGTATTGAAATCTTTTAAAGACAAATTCACAGAAAAAGATATTGAAGAAGAAAATGGTGTTCATTAAAATTTAGTCTCAAAAATATAGCAAAGTTACATTAACCGTTTTCTTCTGATTTGGCGGCAATGACACTTCCTGTATTCCAGATCTCAACAGAGATCTAGAGAGAAATTTAACGACAATGAGGAGATATTTGCCCAGTCTAGCCTCTGTGTTGAGCAAAAAAATAAATCGTGTTGCAAAAATTATTTTAAAAAGTTGGAATACACTTGTAGATATAATTAGTGTATCCGTTGATTGTTGAGTACATACACATGCACCCGTGAGTTTTGAAAAACGTGTATTTGATTAGATTAAATAAGTAAGTGACGATCACACCGCGACCTAGGGTCTATTGTGCCCTCTCCTAAGTCATAACGTCTTCACTAACCCCAGCAAAGCTAGGTGCTATTGAGGCGAAGTTATATCTACTTGGAAACATGGATTCAAAGCACTTTATCCTGCGCCTACAGCCTGCTGTGTAGTCGATTAGCAGGTGTTCTGGTGTTTCAGACTCTTAAGTCCCACAACCGGCAACTCGCAGAAGAAGTAACATCCATGTTAAACAAGTGCTTATTGAGCTTGCAATGGCCAGTGTAGAAGGAGTAAGTAGCCTGAATTTTTTCCTTGGGAGGTTGATTACTTATTTAAATAATTAAATTAATTTTAATTCAGCTTCATCATTGTGGAACACCTCCTTTATGGTGTGGGACCCAACCAATTTCTTGTATGTAAGCATGAGTATTTGATTATATTAATATAAAATATCGATCATAATAAGCATCTATCCATCACTTTCATAAATCAAATTCACACACCAGTTTCTGTACGTAATTAGCTAGTTCGGTGCCTTTAAATACTTACATTTCTATGTAGTATTAATTTTGAAATCACTTTCTCTTCATTGCAATGAGTACAGCAACAAAAAAGTATAGGGATTTTTTTTTTCAGCCAGCAATTGTTGAACCGGCACATATATGGAATTAAATAGACATTTTTGTATGGCTACACATACATAAACTTGTACATGTCCACACATAAGTATCATATTACCAACATAATGCAATGGTTTAAAAATGTTTTATTATTTTTTTTTTTTAACTTTAATTTCGTTTTAGCCTCAAAAGTGTAACATGTTGCATAGCGCGTTTGGGGGGATTTATTGCTTTTCACTTGCAATTAATGCATTTAAAAATCATATTTCTTGTTAGAGCGTGAAAATAAATAACTACACGCACCAATGCAACAACAATAACAACAAATACATGCCAATTGCCAAGCACCTGTACTACGAACGCTAAGCGCACCAACTGGTCTGGCAAGGCGTCTGTCTGCAGCAACAACAAAACAAGCTACAATTGTAGCGACAAGTGCAATTGGCGGCGGGCGGTTAGTCGGTTAGGCCTGTGGTTAAACAACGCAATTGCGTACGCATAACAAATATTGGTAGTTGTTATGCATGGTTGTTGCTGTTGTCTGCTGCACTTCTAACGAGCGAAAGTTTATAAACGCAATGCCTAGGTGTAAGAGTGTTTGGGTGCGCTCATGTATGTGAAATCAAAAACAAAACCTCTATACACGCCTAAAAGTTAACCGATTTTAGGGTAACCAGCATGCGATTTTTCAGTTGGAGATACAAAAGTAACTGCTGGAATACGTAGAACGGATATGAAACTTAAATAAAAGTGCAAATTTGATTCTGAAAATTTCCAAATCATTTAAATAAAAAAGTAAAATATGTATGTATATAATATATATTATAATGAATTTAGCTTAGTTTACAAAAATTAAACCAAATATTTCAAAAAACTAGCAATTTTAAATACCAAAATTTGCCCGCGATTCTCGGTAAATTTTAAAATTTTCTGATTTCGAAAATAGTACAAATAAAAAGTAAATACCATACACATATACATATAAAGAAAATTTTCATATAATGATTTTCAAAAAAAAACTGTGACTTAACCGATCGAGTTGTCGAATAGAAAAGGTTCTAACATTTATGAAATCAAAAATCAAAGAATCGTTTCGAAATAGCCTTTCTTTGACAGATTACGCAAGTCGTTTTCGAGCAAAAATTTTTTTCCAGCGACGAATCCCACTTCTGACTCAATGGGTATATAATCAGCAAAATTGCCGAATTTGGGCCGAAAAACCACCTGAAGAGATGCAAGAGCTACCATTTCATCCAGAAAAAATAACAGTTTGGGGTGGTGTGCGAACCGGTGAAATCACGATGGTTTCAACAATACGGCGTCCCTTCCCACACATCGAACCAATCAACGGATTTATTGAGAGAGCACTTTGGTGAGCACATAATTTCAAGTTTTGGGTCGGTCGATTGAAGAATCTTTCGAATGATAATCAACATTTCTCATTAGATTTGAAGTTTCTGTATTTTTTCTTTAAATAGTAGGGAACATAGAAATGGATCACCCTTTATAAATGCCAACAGGGATTTTACAGGTATATAACGGGTCAGTAGGGTAATCTTGTTTCAAGATTTTTTTCCATTTTCGTTCCCTTATACCCTTAGAATTAATGTAGAAACCCATTTTACCATTGGAATATTTCGAAAAATGCCCAAAAATAATAATTAGGGGTATGCCTTTTCAGTACCTCAAACTTTGAACGCGTTTTTCTAAACTGTATTTAAACTGTGTTTAAACACTTTTTCGAACTATTCAACCGATTTGCTTAATTCTTTTTTATGTTCGCAAAATGACTGGCTATATTTTTTATAATTTATTGACTATGTTATGACAAAATTTATGTAAATAAAATATGGGGAAAAATTAAAAAAAACGTTAATTACCTTTTTATTTATCAACACTTTTGCGTGATTCTAGTAGCGACGATAACCATTGACGTACTTTTTATACTCTCGCAACAAAGTTGCTAAAGAGAGTATTATAGTTTTGTTCACATAACGGTTGTTTGTAAGTCCTAAAACTAAAAGAGTCAGATATAGGGTTATATATACCAAAGTGATCAGGGTGACGAGTAGAGTTGAAATATGGATGTCCGCCCGTCCGTCCGTGCAAGTTCTAACTTGAGTAAAATTTAGATATCCTGATGAAACTTGGTGCACGTATTTCTTGGCTCCATAAGAAGGTTAAGTTCGAAGACGGGCAAAATCGGCCCACTGCCACGTCCACAAAATGGCGGAAACCGAAAACCTATAAAGTGTCATAACTAAGCCATAAATAAAGATATTAAAATGAAATTTGGCATCAGGGATTGCATTAGGCAGGGGCATATTTGGACGTCATTTTTTGGAAAGTGGGCGTGGCCCCGCCCCCTACTAACTTTTTTGTACATATCTCGAAAACTACTATAGCTATGTCAACCAAACTGTATAGAGTCGTTTCCTTTAGGCATTTACACATACAGTTCAAAAATGGAAGCAATCGGATAATAACCACGCCCACCTCCCATACAAAGGTTATGTTCAAAATCACTAAAAGTGCGTTAACCGACTAACAAAAAACGTCAGAAACACAAAATTTTACGGAAGAAATGTCAGGAGGAGCTGCATCCAAGCTTTTTTTTTTTAAATTGAAAATGGGGGTGGCGTCGCCCACTTACGGACCAAAAACCATATCTCAGGAACTACTCCACCGATTTTAATGAAATTCGGTATATAATATTTTCTTAACATCCTGATAACATGTACCAAATATGGGTGAAATCGGTGCACAATCACGCCTGAAATCCCGATTATCACTTTATCATGCGAGAGTATAAAATGTTCGGTGACACCCGAACTTAGCCCTTCCTTACTTGTTAAGAATAAATTGCGTTTTTGAGTTTCAGATAATCTAAACATGAGAAATTGTGTCCGCCACTGAAAAAACGCATCTTATTCACTCAGCCGATTTCTCCGACAGATGTCATCAAAAAATTCCGAAAAAATTGTTTATACACTCCACGATATACCTCATGATATGTGAAAAAAGTTCTATTGTAGAATAAAAATTTATATGAAAGAAAAAACGTCAAAAAACCAGTCCAGATTACCCAACTGACCCCTTTAATCAATAAAGCACTTTGAGTCCATTACAAATTTATTGAGGCTGCTAATGTCAGTTTGGGCTAGCCCATGGTTTACTAAAATCTAATTCTTGCAAAGCTGGACAATGGATAGAAAAAATCTCTTCATCCTCCATGCAGTTTCTAGCGATTTCGCAGTGGCCAGGCATCCAAACGTGTCTAGTAGTGAAGTAGCTTGATACTTTTTCTAGTGAGGACAGGCTCCTTGTCAAACTTTGAGCACACAGTGAGCGAGTTCAACAATAGTATTACTACTCTGCTATCGATCTATCTCATACCCTTCCACATTTTAGTATAACATTTTTGCATTTCATGCTATAGTGCCATCTTGAGGCCTTTTCCCTATGTTTTATTGAAAATGAAATGACATATTTCCAAATATTTACTAAATAATACCTCACTTATGATATACGATAGCTTAGTCAAATGTAAACTGAACCACCTTGTTCTTTAATTTTAAAGAAATTACTGGTAAATTGAAATAATTTAAGGAGTTAGTAGTCAAAGACATGAAAATGTTGAAATTTTAAATATTTTTTTTTATAAGTAAATTATTTTATAAAAGTAAAAACACAACATCATTAAGTAAAATTTCGACTTATCTTGACAAAAAAAAAAATTGTTTAATAGTATTTATAATGTTAAAAGTAGTAATAAACTCTGGTAACTCTGTTGGCTGCTTGCGTTCACGCACCTGCTTAAAAATATGTACATATAGTAGCTACATCCACATATTGTTTCCAACTAATAAATCGCGTTTGCTATAATTAATCATTTAGTGCTGTGGTACGTCTCTGTGACAGTATAGAAGTACTCAATTGCAGGGTCGGGAAGAGGTAAAAACAGCTACCAAGTTTGGTTACTAATGAAATTGAAAAGTTGAAGCTGTTTACGTCTAGGAAATGCGTTCGAATCAATAATGTAACTAAGTGGTTCGGCTGGTGGAAGTGGCTGACCACTTTATTGGACATAAATAAAGTTCAAATTGGGAAAGTCTTTACAATTTTTCTTGTTTTTTGCTTCTTTGGTTCTAATTTTAATATTTTCACATAAGTTTGCAACTACTTACAGATAGAAATAGTTATGCTTACTATATATATTTTTGCTGTTTTTCTGATATGGAGTACGATAAATTAATGTCCCAATTGAAAATTACAGTGAACATTGCGATAGTAAATATGTCTAAATAAAAAAACATTTCGTAAAAGTAAATAGGTGGCTTAAAACTCGCTTATAGCAAGTAAGAAAAGAGCATAAGTTCGGGTGCAACCAAACATTTTATACTCTTACAACTTGCAAGAATTAAAGCCAGGGAAATACTCGGAATCCAAAATATGTATATAAAACTCACACTCAAATTGTAATCATTACATAAATCATTACACAAATTTTGTATATGGGAGTTACGGGTAGTATCGATCCCATCTATTTCTCCAATTAATGTTTCCTCATATTCATTAACGTACATCACATACTATCATTACAGGAACAAAGATACACTGTTCTTAGAAAAACACGCTCTTTAATTGTAATTAAGATAGTTCACACACACACACACACACACAGCTTGCCGATAAATGCAGTATAAAGTCACATAGTAGTTCTAAAATATTTATATGTATAAGGTATATGATGGCCCCAAAAAGAATTGACCCCATTCAAATCATTTGTAGCACATAGACATACTACCATTAGGAAAGGATTCTCTCTAAATTTCAATTATAAATCTGACACATTGCCCAATATTTTCGGTAGAGGTCAACTATAGGTACTGGGATTCAAATATGTGATACATAGGGGATTGAACAACTTTTGATGGATTTGGAAATTTTTGGCCATACGGTGGCATACTCTAACGGCATTATTCGTTTTATTCCATTAAATGAATTGCTTCTTGATTTGTACACCGGATAAGAAGGAACCAGATGATATTTAAAATTGTATTATGGGAAGAGTATAGTATGTATAGTATCATAAATAGGAAAGACAAAAGTGAGAAGAATATCACGTACCAATTTGAAATAGGTCATAGGGGTACCTACATATGTGATCTCACCTAAAAGTGGGCGATACCAATTCTCTGAACCTCAAAAGAGAGAGACATTGATTGATCATCCAGAACTTCTGATTTGTTTTTGTATGAATAGTTTAAGGGATTATTCTACTTCTTTACTTGTGCAGACACAGCTTACGAGATTATAGCCGAGTTAAAAACAGTTAACTCCAGTCGTTTCTTCTTTTCAAAAATTGGCACCAATTCGAGATACCAAGTGCATTCAGATCCTTCTCGACTTGATCTCTCCAACAGAGTGGAGTTTTCCTCTTCCTCTGTTTCTCTTGGCGGGCACTGCGTCGAATATTTTCAGACCTGAAGTGTTTTCATTAATACGGATGACAAGACCTAGCCAACGTTGCCGCTGTTTCTTAATTCGCTGAACTATGTCAATGTCATCGTATAATTCGTATAATAATTCCCATCATTCCAACAAATGCGATATTCGCCGTGGTCAATGCGCACATTACCATAAGTCTTCCTCAGAACCTTTCTTTCGAAAACTCGTAACGTCAACTCATCAGATGTTGTCATAGTCCATTCCTCTCCACTATACGGCAGGACTCGAATAATGGGTGAATTATAGAGTTTTGTTTTGGTTCGTCGAGAGAGGACTTTATTTTTCAGTTGCCTAATTAGTACGAAATTCAACGCAGAATAACTATTGTCAACAGGTGCTACGGCAATAGGTATTCTGCGTTGAATTTCGTAAAGTAAATGTTGACAATGGGTGGATGGAGTCATGTGTAGAAGTTCACGCAAGTGAGGAAAGTTCTCTGATCGCCATTCACAATTCTTTTACATTTGGTTCAAGAGCTCACGACTTCCGGTCTTTGACCAAGTATCCTCTGGGTTGCCTAAGAACATCCGTTTGAAGTGGGGCTAAAGTGAGAAGGCGAAACTTCCCCGACCCGCCACGTAAAAAAAAACTCCCCCAATGAAAAGAAACAACAAGCCTCGGATGAGTGTTTCAGACAAGACGACTCCCTATCGTGCGGCTTTTTCAACCTGCTGCTGGAGAAAATAATTCGAGCTGCAGAACTAAATAGAGATATAAGAGTCTACAGCTGCTGGCTGTCAACAGTAACATGGGAGCCAAGTCGCGAGTGCGACGACTATTTGTTTGATGAAAGGAGATATTTCGTCTTGCCATCATTTACTACCATACCCATCTACTTCGCTTCGTTATGCAGTCTGGAAAAAGCAGAACTAAGGGCGCGAATGTTGAGGCCAATGATATCATTACCATCGGCATACGCCAGCAGCTGTACACTCTTATAAAAGATTGTACCTGTTCGATTAAGCTCCACAGCTTGAATTCTTTTCTTCAGCAGTTGAACGGCTCGGACACGTCCTTTCTGATCCTGATGGAGCTTTTTGTATTTCTCAAAGTCGGTTTACAGGGTTTATTAATTTTGCGGGTATACCAAATTCAAACGTAGCGGCATAAAGGCAGCTCCTTTTTGTACTGTCAAAAGTAGATGTGAAATCAACGAACAGGTGGTGTGTGTCGAAATGGAAAAGGACCTACATACTCGTCTCATTCGTTGCCCCGTCTGTCGCTTTTCTTTGACGACGGTAACATCAGCCTTTACTCTTACGAGGACATCAACCAGCTAGGCAGCGGCACTTTCCCAATTAAGAGATCGGAATTTCCAATTGCATGCTCTTAAATCGCAATCCTTAATGCAATCGCCGCGGTCGTCATCTCGGAGGTTTTTTATCCGAGGCTGTTGTTTCTTTTTTATTGCCGGGTCTCAAACCCAACGCAGAACCCTGAGGAGGGATCGCTTGCATTCTCACTTTAGTTCGCCTTCCAACGGAAGTTCTTTAGATAGCCAGAGGATATTTGATCTAAGACCGAAAGTCGTTTTAGAGCCCCTTATTCATTTTGAGCAAAGTGTATATCAGCAATCGTCTTCCTCCCGTTACAGAGAAATCCGAAAGAGTAATGGAAAGCGAAAAATAAGAGATACATTTGCAAGGGTTAATGTAGCCAGTCTTTTGCTTCATTTTATATTCAGAAAATCGTTAAAAAACGGAGTAATAGAAAAAACGTAAATTTCGGTTGTACCGAAACTATGATACCCTTCACAGGTGCATTGTTTATAACATAAAAGGTTAAACAGAAAGAAATTTATATTTAAATCTACTTAGCACAATTTGTTCGAAAATTGTATCATTGCTCTGACCAAATTTTCTGAAGATATCTAACAAATAAACAAGAAAAAACGTTAACTTCCGCTGCACCGAAGCTAATATACTCTTCACAGGTACATTCCTTTTAGTAACTATGTGTTTAGTTTATATGGGAGCTTTATGGTATAGTAATCCGATTTGAACAATTTTTTCGTAGTAATCCATGTCAAATGCAAAAGTCTTCTATACAAGATCTCTTCATTCCGATCGTTCAGTTTTTATGGTAGTATAGTGATCCGATATCAATCCCCGCAAAACTTATACGGCTGTGGAAACTGACGTTGACCAGCACCAAAAGCTCCGTCAGAATCGGGAAGGACCTCTCCGAGCCGTCCGATACTAAACGAGGTTTCAGACAAGGCGATTCCTTATCGTGCGACTTTTTCAACCTGCTTCTGGAGCTGCAGAACTAAATAGAAAAGGTACCATCTTCTATAAGAGTGTACAGCTGCTGGCGTATGCCGATGATATTGATCATCGCTTCAACACCCGCGCCGTTAGTTCTGCTTTCTTCAGACTGGACAAGGACAAATGGGTTTGGCAGTGAACGAAGGCAAGACGAAATATCTCCTGTCATCAAACAAACAGTCGTCGTACTCGCGACTTGGCACTTACGTCACTGTTGATAGTCATAGCTTTGAAGCTGTAGATAATTTCGTCTATCTTGGAACCAGCGTAAACACCACCAACAATATCAGCCTAGAAATCCAACGCAGGATAACTCTTGCCAACAAGTGCTACTTCGGACTGAGTAGGCAATTGAGAAGCAAAGTCCTCTCGACAAACAAAAACCAAACTCTATAAGTCACTCATAATTCCCGTCCTACTATATGGTGCAGGGGTCAACAACGGATGAGTCGACGTTGCGAGTTTTCGAGAGAAAAGTTCTGCGAAAGATTTATGGTAATTTGCGCGTTGGCCACGGCAAATATCGCATCCGATGGAACGATGAGCTGTACGAGATATACAACGACAGTGACATAGTTCAGCGAATTAAAAGAGAGCGGCTACGCTGGCTAGGTCATGTTGTCCGGATGGACGAAAACACTCCAGCTCTGAAAGTATTCAACGCAATACCCGCCGGGGAAAGCAGAGGAAGAGGAAGACCTCCACTCCGTTGGAAGGAACAAGTGGAGAAGGACCTGTCTTCACTTGGAATAYCTAATTGGCGCCACGTAGCGAAAAGAAGAAACAACTGGTGACTACGCCAATCAAGAAGAAGAAGATCCGATATCGACATTTCCGACAGATGAGCAGCTTCTTGAAGAGAAACAATACGGACGGACAGAGGGAGGGACATGGCTAAATCGACTCAGCTCAACATACTGATCATTTATATAAATACTTTGTAAGGTCTCCGACGCTTCCTTCTGGGTGTTACAAACATCGTGACACACGTAATTACTCTGTTCAGGGTATAAAAAGCGTTTCATACAAGAACTTAAGTTTGATCAGTCAGTTTGGCCGACAGCTATATACTTTAGTCATCCGATCAGGAATTTTTTGTAGGTTATAGCTCTACCATGCATAATAATCTATGCTGATTTGTTTGAAGGTACCTGGTCAAATAAAATAAAATCAAACAGTGTTTGATCAATCAACTTATATGGCAGGTATAAAAAACCTCAAGTATAAATGACAGTTTGCGTGTTTTGGACATTATAATTTAATGTTTACATACCCTATGCAATCGTTAAAATTGCTTAAATAATAAGCGTGTCAACATGACCTATCCTAATATTTTTACGTATATGTACCTGAATACTTGCATAAGAGTACACGGCGTGTGAGTTCTTAAATGTGATATGTATAGAGCAAATTCTATATACATACATATACGTATATGTACATATCTTTGTATATGAATGTATGTTAAAAATATCCTCAACGGTGCAATGACCGAAGCAAACCACACGCTATCCACGTACGTGGGCATATAAATTGCAGGAATATTTTTCAATGAGGCCGCTAAGGCTTTTTGAAATTTTCGCAACTTCATAAATGGCGAAAAGCTACAACGCTAACAAAAAAAGCATGAAAATAAATACCAACAGCATTTGTCATCCTTGCCATGTGTGGTGATTGGCGTAAACGTTTGAAATAATTTTTTCACCTTTTTACTGGTTTCCTTCGTTGCCGTTTTTTCATAAATATTTTGAAAGTGCCCAAAAAAGGAAGTGCACCAACACACCATAAAGAGGTGAGCCGAAGCAAAGAAAATAAAAAATCAACTGCAAGAAATTTCACTTTCACAAAAGGTCTTTGCACGTTTGCGCCCAGGCATGCGGGGTACTAAGACGCCGCATTGTACAGCAATGGCATGCTGACGATTTGGCGATACTTATACATACTAGGTATGTCGATTTTCACGTAAGTAGTTATGTCTGTGCTTTTGTACGAGTTGTCTTTGTGCTGGAATATGAAATTGGCGTGCCGCTCTGGCGTTGGTAGCAGCGCGGTTATATTTCGTGTGGCGTTAGCGGCATTTTGCAAACAAGTGTCTGGTGGCCCGCCAGTCGTTGCGGCCGTCTGCGGACCACCTCACCGCACGGCACCTTACACACCCGCTTCCTGCTTACATGTTAGTCGACTTATTGTCGATGATTTTCGCATGCAATGCTTGATTGCAAATGCTTAGCGCCGTGTGCGCGTATGAATATGTGGTACTGCAACTGCAACTGAATTGGTACCAGCCGTTGGCTGTTAGCCACCACATATTTGTTCAGCTGTTTCGTACAGTTTTCCTACAGTACTTATTTTGGTTTTAATTTGGCTGGTTTCGTGTACCCAAAGGCTATGCAGGTGGTTCAACCGGTAGGCGCGTATTGACTCGGCACAGCGAATACGCTTTCTGCCTTAACGAATAAACGCAAGCAATGCGAATGCGCGACTAACTGGCTGGGTGGAGACATCTGAGCCTCAATATATGCCAAGAGAAGTTTCCGAAAACATTTAAATAGTTTTATAAGCTCAAACCTATGGCAATTACATATGTACGTACAGATTAATTATTTATTTCAATTATAATAAACAGTTTCAATTCTCCTGTATAATCGAATTTTCCGCAATAAATTCTTATCTTCAAAAGTAATAACGTGCTGTTTAAAAACCCCTAAGGAGGATATGTTAAGTTTGATAAAAAGTTTTAAATATCCAGAAAAAAATGTCGGATACCCTACAGAGTTACCCGCGAACAGCTGTATCGCTCTTTGAGATATAGCTATAAAATGTTAAACACGCGTTTTAAAAGGCACGTTAACAAATAGGCGAGCTGGATTACATGCACCTTGCGTACAGCTGCAAAAGAAACCATTGGTTTTCGGAAATTGCAAAAGAACAGCTTGGAAAAGATCAGTGAAAAGAGAATCGACACACACCACCTTTTAGTCTATTTCAAAGCTGAATTTTTTATCCCCGCAAAACTTATACGGCTGTGTAAACTGGCGTGGAGCAATACCAAAAGCTCTGTCAGAATCGGGAAGGACCGCTCCTAATCGTTCGATACCAAATCAGGTTTCAGACAAGGCCACTCCCTATCGTGCGATTCCTTCAATCTGCTGCCGGAGAAAATAATTCGGGCTGCAGAACTTAGTCGAGCATTGAGTACAAATTTTTATAAGTGTGCACCTGCTGACGTATGCCAGTGATATTGATATAATTGGCCTCAACACCCGCGCCGTTAGCTCTGCTTTCTTCAGACTGAATAAGAAAGACGAAATATCTCCTGCCATCAAACAAACAGTCATCACACTACCAACTAGGCTCCCACGTCGCTACTGACAGTCATAACTTCGAAGTTGTAAATCATTTTATCTATCTTGGAACCAGCATTAACAACAACAACAATGTACTTCTACAAGCGAGCTAATGGCAAAAATTTGTAGTATGAAACCATAGTTAAACATATTATATAATGTTTTACGAAATTCCTGTTTTTGGCGCTTCTGGAGAAAACTAAGCTCGTGTAAAAATTAGCGAGCTGTGCACACACCAACTATGGCGCCGAATATCTTGCTACATTAGTACAACAACGGTATATAGCAGCAAAGTGCATGACCGCGAAAGCTGCCCTCATACTCAGAAAATATGGGTCCTTAGGGACTATCGCACACTTTGACTTCAGTCTGAAATACATGGATTACTAGGTCACGGTCTTTTCTCTGCGCACAAACCCTCAAGGAAAGCATGGGAGAAAAAGACCCGCTGAAGCAGAGAGTAAGTGAGCTGTTTCACGTATAGGTCAAGGCTTTCGAGGAGGGTTGGTGGAGGATATTGGTTACTTGCCATCAGCTCCAGTTTTAGGCTTTCTGACCACTAATAGTAGAGCAGTGATATTGGCCTTGAGTGCGCTGCCTGTGCGCTCAAGACTAGTGAAAGGATGTCTAGACTTCTTTTCTTTAGCATCGTTCTTTTACAATTAGACTGGTTTGAGTACGTGGCCACAGCGGAATTTCTGGAAGTTGTAAAGCTTGCTAGGGCAGGTAATTCTATTTCAATAATTACGGAATGAGATTCACTTTTGAACTTTTGGGTTTCGAACCAGCTCAACAAATGTTGGTCAAATGCCAGACACTATGCCGTCGCAAGATCCCTTTGGTCAGATAAATCGCAAGAGGTCTAAGGAAATCTACGCTCTCAGCATGGGTAACCTTTCAATGGTTGTAGGGATTCTAACTTGACATTGTTTGAATTGAATTGAATATCTTTCAATATCTGTTGAGATGAGGTAGAATCATCTCAACACTTCCATCTTGAATATCCCACTTTTACCAGAACAAGATAAAAACACCGCGGATCTCACACTTTTAGACACTCTGCTGAAATAGCGAACATACATATATATATAATATAATAAACTTTAGCAGATTTGTCATAGATTCAAGACACTTTATCGATAGCTAATATCCAATCACAAGAGTTTTTCGTCATAAAGGGCTGGGCACAACAGTCTAAGAGTGATCTTGCCACCTTTCTGAAGGATCAGCCAGCTAATTCAACCAAACCGTTTTGTGTTGGTTGGTGGTTTTAGCTGATTTATAGTATAAAGGTGTTAGCTCCAATTCTATTAAAAAAAAAAAAAATGAAATTGTAATACCCATTTGGGTAACCTAAAATTAGTACGTTTTAGTAGAAAATATCCATGCCGCTTCGCTGCGGTCTTTGTTTCTGTATTTAAAAAGCAAATCGTTTCAAATAAAATCTTCAAAATTGGAAAGGGTCTCACAACGGATTTAATGCACATAATGGAAAAAGACTTCGTTTCATACCTTCCTCATGTTATCATTTATTACGATTCTATCCCTTCAACTGTACGTCAAATATTATATATGAAAGATGATACAGCAAGCTTATATTATATGTGGAGTAATTAATCCCTGTAAATAATAAAGCTCTCCATACAAGAACTTGGTTTTGACCGACTAGTTTGTACGCAACTTATATTTCCACATAGTCCGGTAATGATGGTTTCGACAGATAAGCAGCTTCTTGGAGAGAAAACGTATGTAAAATTTCATATTAATTCTCAAAAACTGTGTGATGTATGTGCACGTCTTTAACCACTGCACCACGGCATTGTTGGTAGACATATGTGAGAGCATGACACATTTTTTCAACATGCATTGCTAGAAAAAAATTAACAGTTTGGTAAATAAAGACCTAAAATATAAAATTGAGATAATCGCATAAATAGTTAAAAATGTTTGGTGTAAACCATATAACGGGTGATCTAAATCGGGTTACTTTTTCCTGCAGCCTTTTTTTTTTTTTTGATTTTGACAGCCTACGCGTGAGTCGTGTCAAGCTATCATATTATTTTTGTTCAGTATTACGCCGTACGCAGCAATTCGGACTGACGTTTGAAACGATTTTGATTACGGCGAAATATTAAATTGAAAGGGTACAAAATACAGCTTTCCCAGCGGCATCGGGTCGCTCTATGGGTTCTTGAAAAGTTCCGTAAAGATCCGACGTTTTCGTGCCAAATCTTGTTCAACGATGAGGCTTTATTTCTTAATGGATATGTAAAGCAAAATTGTCGCATTTGAAATGAATAGCAACGTGAAGAGATTCAACAGCTGTTATTTCACTCAAAAACCAAGGGTTTGGTGTGGTTTGTGGGCCTGTGGAATCAGCGATTCATTTTTCTTCAAAAAATGATGATGGTGAGAATGTAACTGTCAATGGCGACCGTTATCGCGTCATGATTACAGACTGTTTGATGCCTGAAATTGAAGCTCGTGATTTCGGCCACATTTAGTTTCAACAAAACGGCGCCACTACCCCCACACTTCGCATCAATCAATGTATTTATTGAGAGAACACTTCGGTTAACGGATAATTTTACGTTTTGGTTTGGTCGATCGATGTCGCACCGTTAGACTTTTTACTGTAAGAATATGTAAAGTCTAAAGTATATGCGAACAATTCCGCTTCGATTCAGGTTCGCCGAACGAGCCATCGAAAATTGGATTCAATCAATGGACCGTTTGAGAAGTAGCCACCGAAATTTGAAAGAGATAATCTACAAAAAATAAGTGTTCTTTCGAATGATAATAACATTATTAATTAAATTTTAAGTTTCTTTTTTTTTTACTTAAAAAAATAAGGAACCTCGAAATGGATCGCACTATATTTTCATTGGCGTATAACTTAAAATCCCGGTTTACGAGCAGATAGACACGAAACCAAACGCAATCTACTTCACAAAATAATAATTATAAATATTTTTTTTTTAATGCTTGGCTTCCACTGCCAGCGACGTACTGCAGTCAATTCACTGCTTTTCAGTATTGCAGAGCGAAAAATAAATAAGATTCCAACTTCCCATATTTTCAGCCGTTGGATACCCTGACCTCACTTACTAAACATCCAACAACCCATCATCGGCGCGACAAAGCAACTCTGCCCCAACAAATTGGAGCTCATCGAACCCCATGAACGAACATGTTTGAGCTGTGAGTTGGACATCATGCTGCCAGTGTGTAGCCGGGCATTGCCATTCATTGGCTAAGAAGCGATGAACGGCTGGATAATGAAACCAGTTGAGTTGTATTCACGTATCTGAATGGGTACGTGTACGTGTCGCGCACGCATAAATCGAATGTACAACAAACGATTAATGCAAGAAGTTTACTAAATATTGTAAATAAATTTAAGAAACAGGTCACTCAAAACAAGAATTGCAGTACAAATTTAGAGTGCAACGAAAAGCACTGCATTCTCAAGTGATCAATGCCTTAAAATGTATCTTTCGGATTACTAAATAAATGCCAAATTGCAATGCGCGAACTGTTGTGAAGTGAGAAGTGAAGCGAAAAGTAAATACGCGAGTGCGAAAATGGGCACGAAATAAATGTTGTAGTACACAACAACAACAATAGCTATGGTATAAAGTAAAAAAGTAATGAAATATTTGCTGTTTTTCGGTATTTTTGTATAAGTTTTCGTCATGTTAAAAAGTTATGAATACGAAAATCAAATAGCAGGTAGTTTAGTAATGGCAGCAGCACAGCCACAAATGAAGGAAAACAAAAATAAGAAAAGTGTTAAAACCTGTGCTTGTAATAAGAAACTAAAATTTAAAATAAAAATGAACTATACGATATATTGTGTGTGTGTTGCAGGAATTGTGAAAAGTGCAATAAAAAATCCACGTTAATCGGCTAAATATATGCAAAAAAAAAAATTTTTTTTAAATAAATAAATTTTCAAAGTGCAAACGTAGCTAATACGAAAACAAATGAAGAAAAACACACAAAGCAAACAAAAACTGGCTGTTCGCGAAGACAGACAGACAAAAATAATGAGATGTGGCATGCAGCAAGAAGTGGCTCGCCGTTTGACTTGCTGGCTGAATGACTGCATTGCTAACTGGCTGCGTGTGCTGTTAACTTGTTTTTGTTGTTGACTCTGACTCCTGTAGCTGACTTTTGTTGAAGCTAAACCGATAGCCGTTATTATTGTTGTTGCTGCCGCTGACGTTCTTTACTTGAGATTCACATAACTATCAGCAGATACGGTTGTTGTCTGTATTATTGTTTTGTTTGAATTTTTTGTTGTTGTTTCTTTGTTGTTGTCACTGTCATTTATTAGCGTTTCATACATAACCATTCAATAAGGAATTTTATAATCAACTCTGCTAAGATTTTATAATCGGCGCACAAGCTTAGCAGTTGTGTGTGTATAAATTTTTCTATGGCAAGCTAGCCTTGGTATTGTTAAATGTAATAGCAAATAAAATATAAAAAAAATGAAAATTTAGGCACGAGATGATCTCAGCTGAGTCAATGTGTGAGTGTGCGTTCATGTGACGTTTGCCATTATAAACGCCAGAATCTCACAGACTCGTTCGAATGCGTGGAATTCGAATCTGACAGCAAAAAATAATAGTTTTTTGCGCAAAATAATACTTGGAAAAAATATGGTTTAGTGAAAGAATCTCAAAAATAATTATAATTTTTGTTTATATCCACATATATGTACGTACATATATAGATATTTAAGTGCATAAAAGATTTCTGTATGGATACTTCATTGTGATGGAAATACGTATAGAGAAAGAGGTCAAATTAATTTAAAAAAAAAACTGCTTTGAGGTGCTAAAAAGTCGTGCCAACAATATGTGCTGCAATGATTTCGATAAAATCTAGTATATTCACCCGTTTAACACGAAACCTTTATCCAGGAAGATGGGGAAGGACTTCTTAAAGTATACTGCAAATAATACCGATATCAGACCTTTGAAGCAAGACATATCGAACGTGAGACTCTAAAAATAAATACAATAGACAAATCAGAGTTAAATACCTCTCCTCTCACTTGAAATTGAGAGAGTAACTCATCTACTCGACTTTGATAGTTGACTGGATCGGGTAGGTTTGACGTTTAGCAATAGAAATGACGAGAATGGTCACTTTGAAATCGTGCCAAAAATATATATGAGCGGAGAGATTTGATACCGCCAATCAAGAACGAAATTGTTCAAAATTAAAGAAAACGCGTAGCTTTAAGGTATTTGATGAAATATTTTTTGATCTGATGCTTCAGAGTATTAATTTTCAATTCAAAATAATAAAAAATTGCATTAACTGTTAGCGAAAAAGTGAATTTACATTATTTATTATGAAGGAACAAAAATCAGGTGTTCTAACATATCACAAAAGAGATTTAATGAACAATAGCTAATAATTTTCGTGCATAATGTTGGTTTATTTAATTATCCGATATGGCTACAATGTAATGTTAAAAAAACACTAATTTTTAGGTGTTTTCACACTGGATAGAGTTGGGCTTCCCTTTATGGTCTCCTTGAGTCAAATAATCCCTTTTCTAAACCCCTTTCCGAAAGTGTAGTAGGCTAGAGAGTTCGATTGGCTAATAACACCAGAATTCTTCATAGACCTGGTGATAGACAAAACAGTGACCATAATTAAATTGTTATACTACTAAACAATTCTAATCGTTACAACAACAATAAATGTAATAAAATACTTTTATGAAAATGTAAATATTTTAAACTAAACTTCGAGATTACATAAAAATTACAAGCTGGTGACAAACTAATAAGTATAAAATTCAATAATTATATTATAATCGAATAATTGTAAGAACTGTCAACCTGCTGACCAACTTCGAAAACACAGTTGAAAAACGGTACAACCGTACAAAAACAAGAATAAAACGATTACGGTTGCTATGAAAAAATAACGTAAATAAGTACGCAAAGCGTAGAATTGAATAGAGTCGCAGGAATCCAAGTAAAAACATGGAATCATGAAAAATAAACAAAATGTGCACGTGAAAATGTAAACAAAATAAAAAGTAATAAAGTACAGAGTACATAAAAAATTTAGTACAGACCGTTTTTAGCTTTTCACATACAGGTGTGTTGTACCTGCATGGCTAAATATGAGTAAAGCGCTCAGAAGGTAATAAAAAACCGTAACTAAAAGTGAAGTCGAAGCGCGACTCACCCACTTTTTTGATGACGAAGTCAAAAATAAATAATGAAACAGCCGTAGTAAATGAGCGCGCGAAAAAGGAAAAAGCAGCTTAAACGACGCACTAAACTTAGAATTCTTATCGCTTTTGTATGATTTTACGTTGCGCTTAACTTTATCTATTAGCACTTTAATTACGGCGCTTTATCTCAAAGTCGGTAAATTTTATTATTTTTTTTTTTCAGTAGATAAATGTACATCTTTTCATTATTATCATTGTTTTTTGTTTACTTGCTATGACCTCAATGCGTTTTACGCCAATTGAACGCACTTTACGCCTACTTGCGTTGAGCATAAGACCGCGCGTAAGAAGCGTAATTGGCGAGTGACAGAAACGTTAATAAATACCTCTACAAAAGCGGTAAGACTGTGAAGTAATGTTGAGCAAGTAATGATTCAGTACGTGCTTATGTATCTGTATATATATTCGTATATATATTTACATATTGTCTAGACTAATTTTTCACACATTTTAACAATTAACACACATATGTACTTATATGAAATTTCGTGTACGAAAGTATATATGTACATACATACATATGTAGCTGCATATTTACAAAATTATATGGTACATGCCGCAATGAGTGTTTTTAATGTGTTCATTACTTCACAAGTGTCACGTGTACGAGCAGCTGTCAAATCGAGCTGTCAAAAATGTAACATGATTCAGTTGCTCGAGTACAGTTAATGTACCCCTAAGAAATTTAACATTAACCTGTATAAAACAATATCATTGAATTTGTACTTTGAAGATAAAGTCATTATTTAATTGGTTGGCTTATGAGAAGGTCAAATAATGACCAGATCAGTGGCAATGAGACAACAACAAAAATTATAAGAAAAGTATTTATATTTTTTGTTTTGGATCATAAAGATATACGTGTTCATTGGAAATGCCAGCTGTGAAATATTTTGTACTTGTACTTTTCGTCTGTCATACCCTAAACACATAGTCTATAGCGGTGTTTACATCATGATTATGATTAAAAGTATTAGTATGATTAACAGTATTGAGGAAAATCTACTATAAGAGGGTTAAATTAGCTGCATATAAATAAAAAAACTCATATCTGGTTTGGGAGTATAATATTTGTTGCTAGTTTAAAAAGCGTTTTCATTTACTTTACTTATGTACAGTCATAGATTAAGTGTTGTTGTTATTGAAGCGTCAAAAAACATTCCTGACATAATTTTGAAGAATGCTGCCGAGTTAACAGATCTTGTTCAGATAAAAATCCGGTTCCGTCCCTGTTACACACCGATTGTCGTAAGAATGGGTAATTAAACAATTAACACTCAGTCCAAATACCATTTTTATGCTATTTTTAAAGTATCCGATCGCCAAAGGCGAACTTCCAGAACATATTTTATGGTTGAACGTTTGCTTAACTTGGTGAGGTTGATTTCCTCCAGATTGATTGAAAACGGCTAAAGATAGACCAAATATTTTTGCTTTTTAGGTCCAATAAGTGGAAGATCAGTTATGTCAAAGCCATCCTAAACTAAACGGAGAGTAATTGAGTGAATATCGAGCTAGAATTCTACAAAAAATTTCAAACTTTTCGTGTCTGAATTTTAAGACAAAAGCAGCCAAAAAATGCTTCGCGATGAAAATAATTTGGCATATGAAGATGAAACGGGAACTTTACAATCTAGGAGAAAAATGTATCAATTCGGTTTGAAATTAAAATTATATCAGGAATGCAAAAGGATCAGATATATTATATAAGAAATTTTATGAATGTCCCCTGTTCAAAAATTTAAAATGATAGATATTGTATGGATAACATTATTAAAGAAGTTTCAAGAGATTTCAAAAAGCCAATGCTATATTTTGAAGTAAGTTACCAGTTGTTTAAACATTTATATTCCATAAAAATATATGCATTAAGTCATGAATGATATTTCGCTATCCGTACAGTGGAGTATATGAGCAGGATTACTCCTTAAAGGACCGTCTTAAAGAAGGACATAGGAAAAAATACATGTTAACTTAGAATTTGAACGAAGGAAATAAAACTAAAAATTAGATTTTTGGCAGACATTTTTACAAAAAATTTCAATTTTTTTTTTTTTTTCAAATATTTTATGTCTAAAAAAACTTTTTTACAAGTCTTAAAGAATGGTATCTCTAAGACCTGTAATAAATATCATGAATATCGGTTGAGTAGTTGTCGATAAATCTTGCCGACCGACCTCAAATACATAGTTTCGAGAAAAACGCGCTAAAAAAATTTTAGTGACA
>NW_017535297.1:255738-274498 GCF_001853355.1 Bactrocera latifrons
AGATTTTTGGCAGACATTTTTACAAAAAATTTCATTTTTTTTTTTTTTTTCAAATAATTCTAGTCGAAAAAAACCTTCGTACAAGTCTTAAAGAATTGTATCTCAAAGACCTGTATTATATTTCATGAATATCGGTTGAGTAGTTGTCGATAAATCTTGCCGACCGACCTCAAATACATAGTTTCGAGAAAAACGCGCTAAAAAAATTTTAGTGACAATGAAAGTGGAAAAGAAGTGTACAAGTTCTCAAGGCTGTATCTCCGAAAATATTACTCGTATCCACCTGAAAATAACAATATGAACAATATTCTGGAGGTGTCGTAGAACTTAATAAAACATTAGATTTTTCGAAATACGTAAACCCATGTAATCCTTTAAATAATGCATTATGTGCGCCAAATAAACAGATTTAAAAAAGATTTATATCCGAGATGTTTTTTGTTGCCATCTATTTGGTAAACTTGTGCTAAATAATTAAAATACTTAAAAAATCTTGGATTTCACTCAAATACATATACATATGTGTATATCGACTACAGTAATTTCAAACGAACCATGGAGTTCCTAAAGTAGTATAGTATAAGGTGAGTTTCAAAGCAAACAGGCCTTTTTGAATCTAGAGCCCCCTGGTATCGCCATCTATATATGGATTTGTGCGTTAAAGTCTGCAAGAATCAGTGAAAATTTCATGACATTTCATCCATTGAAAGTGAAGTTATTGCGTTTTAAGTGTCCGTATGTTTGTGTTAACAACATTAAATTTTGTTTTAAAATTCGTAAAATTTTTACCGATTGATGAACAAGTAGCAGAGTGCACGAATCGTTTCAACGTTTCCAAAGTGGTCGTGAGGAAAATCCGTGATCACCAGAAATTCGTGTGCGAAACTGTGCGTGAATCCATCAAAATCTGCCGAAATCTTCAATAAAATTCAGGAAAATTTAATTGAACATCTCCAAAACATCGATTTATCACATTTTGACCGAACATTTGGGTTTACGAAATGTGTGTGCACGGTTTCTTCAGCACGTATTGACTGACGACCAAAAATTGCTCAGAAACCAATATTCGAAGGATGATTATTTGACCAAGAATCACATTTTAACCATCAACCACTCCCTGTATTCACCAATACATTTGCCCATGAAAGGAAAGCGTTGTGCAGACGTAGAGGCTATTCAAAAGGCTTGTACCGGCATACTGGCGGCCATACCCGCCAACGAGCTAAAATACTCGTTCGACATGCTTTTGGATCGTGCAAAAGCTGTATTGAAGCCGAAGGACTATGTTGTATGAAATAAATTGATTTTGCCGAAAAAACCATTTGTTCTGTTTTTTTAAGTCCTGTATAAGTATATATGTACACACCTTGTATATATCGGTGAAAATCCTAATTCATGATCAGAATTCAAGTAAATAGAACGATCGGGTGGTAGCAGCAGCTGTAAGGACATAAGAAAATTAACTTTATAATTTTAATATATCTAAACATATATATTTCATTATGAATAAATATTATATTTAGCATTGAGCGTAATAAAACCCCTCTTTTTCTCATCATAATTTAGCCACATCAATAAATAGCTAAAGTAAATCGGTAAAAAGAATGCAAATCCGATGATAAAGTTACAATATATATAACATAAATTTCAGCAAACAAAAACAAAAAAAGTTTATTACATCATCTACATTGCAAGAAATAAATAGAAGCCAACACATATTCATATATTGCATGTACATATATGTTGCAATAAAACTCAACTATAACAACAAGAAATATCAGCAATAAAAATAGCTACACTTACAACAACAGCGCAAAAATGTCGACAACACGCACCTCGGACTGTCGTAAATTTTCACCAAATATCTTCAATAAAAGCAAATGCAGTCACTGTTTTCGTCAGCGCGAGGAACATAGCGCCGCCGCCTTGGAATGTAATCGGGTATGTCAGTTGCATCTATATTTAAATATTCAAAATACTAAACACAAACAGATATACATATCTTTTAGGTACTACCAGTACATAAAATATTAAAATTATACCGTTGTGTATATACATTTATATATATGTAAAAATGCATACATATGCAGTTCAGTTTTTGGGGCCTGGCGCGCCTGCATAAATAACGCCATACATCACTGTTCTCATATTATAAATAGAAATTTCATAGTCATACGTATGTATGCATGCATGCCACTGCTTAAAGTACCGGCTAAGCCCGGTAAACAATATTAACTTCATGCCGCATATAAAATAGCTTGTGTATGCCACATAAAAAAGAGTCAGAGAAATTTATAGCAGAAAGAAGTAAATATATACATATGTGCATACATACAAGCCACTACATATCATTAACAAAACAAATACAACGAAACGGTGCCTAGTTCTGTGCAACATGCCGACCGGCCTTGCTATCGTTGCATATATAATGAGTTAAAATTCTATCGCTTTGTTATTCTAATCAAATGTTTTATATCAGTTTTTATTTCTTCTTCATAGCTTTTCCGTTTTATTCTTCTTTTTGATGTTTACCTTCTGACTTAATTTTCCCTGCACAAACCAACACACACGTGCTACATATTTAAGTATGACAGCGTTGCTCTTTTAATTTGAAGCTTTTGATTTTTTCCTATTTCTTTAATTTTTATCATAATGTGGTATACATACATATATTTATGTGTCACTGCGTTTTGGAAAATTTTTAGCTTGGTTTATTTTCTAAGCGGTACAGCTCAGTATTATGCAGAAGACTACTTTAACTATTACATAGTACTCAAAGCTAGTTGCATATTATTAGCTCATACAAAGTTTTTTCATACACATGTGGAAGCAAAAGTTGATCCATATGTGTATGTATGCACTCTATTAACGACTCCGACTTTTAAAAATCATTTCCATTATGTGTGACTTCGAACAAAATTTGTAATATCGTACGAATAATAGACTACTCTTGAGCCTATTCTACTGCAATCACTACGATTCAATTAATTCTCCATCTTTAGCTATAAGCCAAACTGCAGCCCATAATTAAAGTTACTGTCGTGGCCATAATCGGCTCATAGAGTACTGTTATGCTAAGTTTCGTCAAGGATGATTTTTAGTTCGTTCAATAAAATCGCTGTAGTCGCCAGACATACTTGACACTCTTTAGATAACCTTGTAGTGATATATTGCCGAAGTGCCTAATACTATATCCTAAACAAAACGTGTTCTGTTGATCCATAAGAGACGTTCGTAAACTTTAAAATCTCAAAAGTTTAATTTGTTAAGAATAATCTATTTAATATGGTTAAGTTT
Source organism: Bactrocera latifrons (assembly GCF_001853355.1). Classification (NCBI taxonomy): domain Eukaryota; kingdom Metazoa; phylum Arthropoda; class Insecta; order Diptera; family Tephritidae; genus Bactrocera; species Bactrocera latifrons. The sequence goes on from NW_017535297.1 coordinate 259,036, forward strand.
TCAAAATAACGTTAGAGATTATTTACCTGCTTTTGTGGGTGAATATAGACTAATTTTACACTATCCGAATGAAATTTCAGTGAGTTATTTATTTATATGCTTCATTCCATATTGATATTCGTAAAACTTATATGTTATCCTAATTGCGTAAATTTGCAAGAACCCATAACTATCCCACTCTCTATCTAATACAACTGACGACCTACACTCACTGTTATTAAAAATGGACTTAACTTTCTAATAATAAGGTGTTTTGCTATTATATACTACTACCAAAGTACTAGATTTTGTTTCCTTTCCTAAGGAAAAACGTCTTGTCTAAACACACCACGCTAGACAATGTCAAACCATCAACATCTTAGTAGGTTTTGTACTGTTTAATTTGTTTGAAAAATTGTTGATCCCTCCATTTGTCGAATAAATCAAGGTTACTTACCATTGCAGGAGAAAATCTATAAAATGCAAAAACAATTTACTGATAGAACTAAAGTATAAATCCATACCTAAAATTGTAACATAAATTTGCTAATAATAACTTTTCTGCTTTTTTACGTCGTCCAAAAACTTTGCAGCAAAAATATGATCTTAAATGTATAATTGCTGTTTTACATTTTAGAAAAGTAATTATATACATATTTAAATAAAGTATGCTAATATTTACTTTAATTTCTTTCCTGAGGCAATGATTATCTTAGAAACTTACTATACACAGTATTAATATATGTACACGTGCGGAACGTGTAAGCTAGCAACAGATGTATGTAAATTCATTTAAAAACTAAAAACTAAAAAAAAAACCTGTTTTTAGTACTAAAAAAATAGCTAGTTGGTTAAATATCAAGCTCACAAGACATATGTAGTTGTCAAAACTAAAGTTGCGAAATAGAGATGACAAGCGATAAAGAGCGAACAAAAATGCTGAAAGGGTTCTTAAAAGACGAAAAACCTTATTAATTCCACAAAACACAGTCAAACTTACATATACATACATGTATATATTAAAAGCCATTAAAGTAGGTTTTTCATAGAGCAGCGTATAAGCTTAAATGTTTTTTAAGCGTAAGCTGTATGTAATATAATGTTTTCTAAATTGTTAAGATCTGCGATGACTTCTGTCATTAAATAGTTTGCATTCAATAACTATAATAATAATGATATCTTTTGGACCTCTTTGGTATAACAAGATTGAAAGTTAGAAATAGATAACTTCAACTTGTTTACTATAACCATATTTCTTTGTTGGCGAAAATCTATGTCAAAGTTCGTTATTTCTGTTTCTTTCAAATTAGGCAGACGTAAAAAATAGATACGTTCAAACAATTGGAGAAGTGTTTGCGATATTATTTTTAATAAATAAAATGAACATCTTATCGATTACAAAAGTCTACATCCACAATTCATAAAACTGTCAACGAATTTGTGAAATTTTCTCTCGTATATCTTTATATATTACAAAAATCAGTAATTTTCTTCTTCGGACGTAGACAACGCTTACACGGTTATAGCCGACGTAAGAACAGCGCTTCAGTCGTCTCTGCCTTTCGCTATTTAGTGCCAATTCGAGATGCCAGGTGCATCCAGTATCTTCTCCACCTAATCTCTCCAATGGAGTGGAGGTGTTCCTCTTCCTCTGCTTTCCCCGGCGGGTACTGCGTCGAATACTTTTCATTTAGTCAGCGTGGCCGCTGTTTCTTAATTCGCTAAAATATATCAATGCCATCGTATATCTCGTACAGCTCATAGTTCCATCGAATGCGATATTCCCGCTGCCAATGCGTAAAGGACCATACATCTTCTACAGAACCTTTCTCTTGAAACCTCGTAACGTCGACTCATAGGATGTTGTCATCGTCCATATTTCAAGACGGGGTTAATGAGTGACTTGTAGCGTTTGGCTATTGTTCGACCAGAAAGGACTTTTCTTCTCAATTGCCCACAGTCCGAAATGGCACATGTGGGCAAACTTATTCTGCGTTGGATTTCGAGGCTAACATTGCTGTTGCCATTAAGACTGGTTCCAAAGTAGACGAAATTATCTATGACTTCGAAGTTATGAATGTCAGCAGTGACGTGGGAGCCAAGTCGCGAATACAGAACCCTCACGATAAGAAATATCCTTGTCTAAAGTCACACTGATAAAGTTCAATTAGTTTATGACGGCAGGCTTCAACCTTTCAAACACTAAGCTCTATAAGACCTTATATGCGATAATAAGGAGAGTCATCCCCAATTTCCGAGCGTTACCACAGCTTCTCAATCGATTAAAACTCACGCATTTCTCTTTGTACTTTTGTCTACATATGGGTCTCACTCGTTATGTGGTCGTCTACAATATTGCGAGCCGCTTTCTCTCCATTGTGACACGACAGTCGTCATCGCACCAGCTGTTCTTTCGACTTTTCCGAAAATAAAAAGTCGAGTAGAAAACCGTTCCGCTGTCGGTTGTGATTGTAGCTTCTTGACGTCGTACCTTCCGTGTATTTGTTGACAGGCGTGCTTTGCTATACAGAAGCGGGCGGCTATCTTCGCTACAACAAGATGGTGGTCCAAGTCGATGTTGGGTCCCCGGGTTGTATGCGCATCAAGGTCACTGCAGACATGTCGTCCCTCAACCACAACATAATCGATCTGGTTTTGAACTTTTCGATTCGGAAACCGCCAAGTAGCTTGATGCATTTCCTTGTGCTGGAAAGCTAGTACTGCAGACAACCATATTTCGGGACTATTTCGTAAGGGTAGGTTCTACTTTGGTTATCGATACTCGTCGGCTATAATTAAAAATATTATAATTTTGTTGAAAACTGGGATGCAACGACTGCGGCCATCATATTCGATATGATATTCATAGCATAAGCTACAAATAGGAATTGTTTAAGGGCGTTCAATTAATTAATTTTTTATTTCTAAAAATTTTTTAAATCTAAAAAAATTTCACATATTTGGTACCCGTGCTTAGTTTAAAGTAATTTTTAATTAAATAAAACTAGAAAAAACGCAACTGTCCATGGTAAGATTTCCGCTACTACCATTCCTTTTCGCTTGGTCTTGTGATGAACTGATTATCTCGTGAAGTAATTGAGAAAGTGCTGGATAAAGTCATTGATCTCATGAACAGTTATTTCACTTCGAAAGAAATAAACACAAAATAGCAAACCGAGGAAAGCAAACGGAAAACAAATGAAATAAAATGAGATTGAAGGAAATAATAGTGGAAGCTTCATAAGTTTCCACACAATACTTAACGAGTAGGTACTGCCACTACAGCCATGGCATTTGCAATATAACAACAATTAGTTGCACCAATCAATGCTGTGCATTGAACCCAAACGCGAAACCGCACCAATGATTCACCAACAACAACAACATGAACAACAGCAATAACAACAATGGCAAGTGATGCACCCAGCGTAAGCAAACATAAACACAGGCCGCTGCATGTGTGTGTGTGTGGCATATTACAGCTGCATTGGTTGCAAGCAATTGAGGTGTTGAGGAAAGCAGCGGTCGGGGCAGTTGGAGGCAAGAAACAGCTTTAACAATTTATGTTCTCACTTTTATTGCGGCGTAAGAACGCTAGAACTTTGCACAAAGCACCAACAACAAAAACAACAACATGTATACCGCTTTGTGTACAAAGTATTACTTGCAGCACTGGGAAGTGGTAAATGTATAAGCATGTGACGATAGACAACTAAAATGTATGTGTGTATGTGTGTGTATGGAAGCCGCACGTTGGTTTATACAAATGCCAGCAAATCCAGTTTGCATGCCAGACATTCTTGTTGGTCGCTAAATACCAAACACCAGTTTGGAATGTCAAAAGCGCACACGCACCAACATTGTCTGAAAATATAACATACATACTCAACTATATATGTACATATATAAACAGCGCTGTATTTATATAATCATAAAATACTAACAAATTCTAAGCAAGAATAATAGCAAAATAGCGCCTCGCCAGCCATAGCGATAGCGGTGAGGCGGTGCTGTTATTGTTTTTGCTGCGCTATGTCGGCGGAAGGTTAGACTCGTAAATGTAGTGACAAAAGATTTTCATTAAATGAGCGTAACCACGAGCAGCTCTATTACGTGTGCAGTTTTTTTACGATTGCTGCACACCCGTGCCAACCACAACCGCGACCACATCAGGAACAAAATCACCTATGAATGTATGTAAATATATTCAGCTATTAACAAATGTGACAGCAACTAACAATAGCACACACATAAGATGTTTCATAAATATACATACATACATATATGTATGTACGTGTACATGCGAGGTGACAAGTAACTGTTACCTAAAACAGCTTCGAAAAAATATTCAAATATAATTTTAAAACACGTATATGCGTATGTACATATGTATTTATTTTCATATATATTTTATTGAAACAACAAACTATATGCATACATATTTCCACATTTTATGCACCTTTAAGGCAGTAAGGCATGTAATTAATTCACTCCGGCAGTTGCAGTAGCAAAAACTTTGCTGTCGTAAGCAAACAAATGAGCTTACAAAGCAAATTTGCGCATTCGTGTTTCTTTATTTCGCATGACAATAGTTGTTTTAAATTTTCTTTTCGGTTTTTTTTCGTTTTACAATTAATTTTTTGCTTATTTGCGGTAATTAAATTGCGCTTATGTAGCAACATTTCAAATACTATACATGTGACAGATGAGAGTTGCAGATTCTTGAATATCTGAAATATATCTTTCATACATTGCAGCTATGAAAGTGTGATAATATGTATACAAGTCAACCAAATGGTTGGATTCACAATAAAAGTAGTAAGAACTCTTCGAATAGACAAATTTAATGATTTAGCAGGTTTGTAAGCTCCACCGCTTAAGCTAGGTTATTATGTAAATGTTTGAAAGTGTATTTCTTAGAATCAACAACGGGTAGCCTGAAATAACAAACACAAAAAAAAAAACTATAGAATTTTTTCGTACTAGTGTTTATCCTATCCTATCTTATAATGTTAATACATAATAGTTTGTAACTAATTAATTTAGCAGAATTATGCCACATAACCTAAATGTACAAAAAGCAATCCCTTATGATTCGATCACTAAAAGTTATTACCAATAAAGTGATAATTTTACACGCTGCATCAGTAGGGTATTCTTTCATGCTCCTGGAACTATATAGTACTTATACCATTGATATTGACATGACATACACATCATAATGTGTTTCTAGTGCTCACTATTAATAATATATATTTATAGCCCTGCCTTTATTTTTGAATGCATATAAACCAATAACCCTGTAATAAGAGACCCATACCAAAGATTAACTATTTCTTGGTAGCACGAAACCCTGAAAAATATCAAAAATATCTTCGCGAGAAATAAGTACGTTTATTATTTTACGCATTAAATTATAACATGCCTCATTTCTGAAGTATACATGTAGAAGAGATTCTACGTTCGAATGTAGTTCTTCTCTGATGATAAAGACAGTGGTTGACTGTAAAGGCAACACACCACTATTTTCAATCTCTCTAAAAATGTTTAAACTACTATGAAAAACTATATTTCTTAGACTTCTTATTATTTACCCTGAGCCTGAAGAACCTTGTGGTCGCGCCTTTGTCTGTACCTACCCAGTGCTTGCCAAGCGCGCCTGAACTCCATCCATCCAGTAGTGAACCACAAGTGGAGCTCTTACCCACTCCCAACTAGTGAGACCGAAATAACTGACCTAGTCAGCGAAAGGTCAGCGTGTCTGGAATTTAAAAATAATCTCTATCAACTCTCCCCACAAGATTTAATCCATCCTCTTGCTTACCTTCCTTCAAAGGTATTTTAGTATAGAAAAGACTGATTGTGAGAGAAACTTACGCGCACATACACATTTGCGAGTTTTCTACCCCACAAAAATTCCATAGAATATTATTATAAGTTGTTTTAGAGCCAGATAACTATTTATTTTTGGTAAGAGCCTCCTTCCATTTTGGTCTTTCTTAGATACTAGGCCTTCACGACAGTTTTCTGAGCTGCCCTTGCGTTAACTAAACAGGTTGTCTGCGAATTTTAGGTTTTCCATTTTTTGATCCATTTCAAGGTTCCCTACTTTTTTTATAGGAAAAAACAAATACAGAAACTTAATGGGGAATGTTTATTATCATTCGAAAAACCATTCCTTGTCATTTATTTTTTTGAAGATTATCTCCTTCAAATGTTGGCAGTGGCCTCGTCTCAGATAGTCCATCGATGACTCGTTCGATCATTTCGACTGGTAACTGGCGAATGATATTCGCGATATATTGCGATTTTAATGAATGCTGTGTCTCAAGATGGGCGTTGGTGTTGCGAATAGTACGCTCAATAGGCTAATTATGTTGACCATAAGTTGAGCGAAGCGCCCAAAACACATTCTCTATAGAACTTGAATTTTCATAATAAAGTTGAACTATTTGTAGACGTTGTTCAGATGTAAGTCTTTCCATGATGAAATGCGAAACAATACTGAACAAAAATAGCATAACGGAACAATACGAATAAAACTGAAGAACCGACTCCCGAATTCTTCTACCTATGAACATCCCTTTTAAGAAGCAGAACTTTAGTTTATCTAACATAAGACCAAAGCTGCATGGATCTGAATTAGTGTTTTTACATCTCTATATATAGTACATAAACCATATTTTATACCAAATACGGATATTTTATTTTAAAATGGAAAGTGAAAATATACTATATTTACTACTAATCACGTAATGATTTACTGGGTAACTGATGACTTAGCTGTCAATAAGTATAAATTTACATACAAATCTATACTAAGTTTTTGCAACTGTGTGCACGTATATCAAATGTGCTGGTGTTAGCTAATTCTTTACCGTGTCGGCATGCTCTGACCCAACAAGGGGTTCTCATTTCACTTCATTTTATACACTCCGTCAGACTTGCGCAGCAGCCAACAAACGAACAGTTGGTAAAGTCAATTGTACACAATATATGACTCTACTTACATATCTACACAATTGTTTGTTTTTTAGATAATATATATAATATATGTACATGCATAGGTTCAGAAATGCATATATGTATGTACGTATGTATATGCATCGTGGTTGGAAGTCTCGGTGTTGGTGGAGCAAATAAACAAGCAACCAAACAGCTCATTACATGTAATTTTCATTTTTATTGTGTGCATTTGTAGCAAACTGAGCGCCCCACGAAGAAAAGTTTTTTTTTGTTTTGTTGGTTTTAATCGCATTGACATGAAGTTAGTTAGCGGTAACACTTCATACATTGGACCGTCATCAGAGCGAACTTACCGCTGCTTGCGCACCGACTGGTGTATGAATACCATGTGTTTTAGCTAGTGCTATTGTTCGTGTGCGCAATTGTTAGCAAGTTGCTTGCATACCTATGATATAATCATTTCAATTCTACTGAACTGCTTTCATTTATTTTCTGCATTTTTCACTACTTTTTATTTTACGTCTTGCGCACTCGTTGCCCATTTTTTCACAAGTGAATTTTTTCATAATTGTCTTCATTGCTTGTTATTTATTTTTTGTTTTTTTTTTTTTTGTTTTTGCCCTCTTCATCATGCTTTTTATTTACATAGTACATATGGTGCGCTACATATTAAATGTTGACTTCAGCGCTCATCAGCCGGCTCATCTTACTTTTTCTGCCTTCGTGTATTCTCGTTTTTATGAACTCTACCTAAGTTAGTGAACATTTAGTTTTAGTACGTGCTAGTAATCGATTTTCCATACAGATGCCAGTTACATATATCGACCTATGTGTTTTGCTTATTTTTCCTCTTCAATATGGGTCTTATTCTAACACATTTATTTTGTTCTTTTGCGTATTTCGTACGGCGTCCCGAATTAGGCGTATTTAAGTGAATTAGTATTGCTCGTAAACTGGTTGAATGGGCAGATGAGTTAATTGCTTTGGGATCGTTCTTAATTCGCAAAAACTTGTTGAGGCTTCCACGGCAGAAGACATACAATTGGCTTAGGACTTAAGGCGCAATTTCGACATGTCCACTATTCTTCTTTATACAAGCATATAGTATTATACTATGTAAGAGGATACCACATCGAAAGACGAGGATGGCGAGTGACTTATACGAGTATAGTTTGGTTTTTGATCGTCGAGAGAGAACTTGATATCTCAAATCAGTCCGAAGTAGCACATGTTGGCAAGAGTTATTCTGTTTTGGATTTCGAGGTTGACATTGTTTTTGTTGTTAATACCGGTTCCAAGATAGACGAAATTATCTACGACTTTAAAGTTTTGACTGTCATCAGAGACGTGAGGACCGCGAGTGCGAAGACTGTTTCTTTGATGATAAAAGATATTTCGTCTTGTCCTCGTTCACAACCAGACCTTTGCGCTTGACTTCCTTATCGGTTTCAGTCTTTCACACACTTCACTCGGAAAGACCTTCTATGCGATATTAAGGAAGCTTATCTAATGGTTATTGGTAAACTGGCCGACCAACTTACACTTTTCCTCCTCACACATCTTGGTCTCTTTCTTGCTTTGTCTGTCAATGCGTCTCACTTTCCTCCTCAGCTCTCGGTAGGCAGTCTGTTTTCTCTACGCTGCGATACGGCACTCCTCATCGTACGAGCTGCATCGATCACAACATAATGTTGCTGACTTTTCGATCCGGAAACACCCAGGTAGTTTAAAGAATTTTGCTATGCTGGAATCTAGTACTACAGATAATCATGTTTCGGGTCTCGGTGAAGGCCACTTTATTAGCCCACCCTGGCGTTAAAATCGCCAAGAACGATCCATGCGTTCATATCTAATATCTCAAAAAGTTTTATCAGAAATAATCAATAAATTAGTCTAAATATTACATGAATACAGCTATTCGTGATCATTCATACCTTTTCCAACCCTTTCTACCAATCAATGAACCAAAATAAGTAACCTCAAACAGGTCGTTGGTCCACTTTTCCATTTCGTTTATTTAAGTTTGTTGTCCAGATTCTTACCACAAATATTTTGAGCAAAAGTGAGTCTTCTTGCCCACACGAGCAGCTACAAAAGTTTGGTTTCGCCAACCTTAGCCCCATTCAAAATCAATTATTGCAAATTGTTTTATGCAAAACTGTCATTTAATTAGAATTTTGTTAAAATTTTGAGGAATTTAACAGACGCTTCGTCTGAAACTGTGCACGTAAATTACTAAATTTGCACAATGACTATACACAGCAAACAAAAAAATAAAATTTTGACAACATTGTACCCAAAACCGCCAATTAATGAGTCAATGATCTTATGAAGATGACAGTCAGAAAACAACGACTGGCTGGCAGCGTAGATTGCGACAGTGACTGAGACTGTCAACTGTGCTGATGTCAATGTTGAAGGCAATTCAAGAGGCATGTCAAGTAGGGGAGCTAGTGAACCGACTGGAGCTGTCGTCTAATGGAATAAGATAATACCGTTGTGTATGTTCGGTTGCGACCGACTAATTCAATTAAGCGAGCATACAGCAAATAAATATACAGCGACAAATAACCTAACAAAATGTATAGAATAAGAGAAGGGTGTAAGGTAAACGGAAGCGTCCATAGCAAATATACACATTAACAATAAAGCAATTTGGCGATGGCTTGTTAAAAATAGCGGATACATACATATGCACTTTTATATACACATAAGTACATATGCATACATATTACGACAAGTCTCTTGAAGATAATAGGTATATTCGTTGGCAATCATGCAACCAAGTATAATCGGGTATATATTCATACATACATATACATATTTACATATATTGTATATGTGTATATGGAAGACAAATTTATCTACCTCCAACGAATAAACAGACAATGTAATTGGCAATAATTAAATGATTCTTTGGCATATTCACATGTTCGAATAGAGCGATTTGCATTAGGTTAGAATCATTTTGTAGTGGTGTAAGCATACGTCGAAATATGAATGCTTAAGAAACCCTAGTTAAAAATGATATTTTTAACTTTTGGAGTACTGAATTACACCTTTCGGATACATTAAAAAACTTTCTAATTTTGTTGGAAAAAAGTACGACCTTAAAGTTCTTTAACTATATTCGTTGTTGGTTTTTTTCAAAAATTGAAGCTTTTTCAAGTATAAGCAATACCTTGCTAAAGCTAAAACATTTCCCCAACTTTCTGACAAATTGTGAACTCCATCCTAAAAATATTGCGCCGGTTTGACGGCCAAGAATTGATCAAGCCAGCATTTTCCACCGAATTAAAGAATTAAGAAAGAAGTCTACCCAAAAATCCTTCTCGAGCTCGAATTTTGATAAATTTAAGTCACACTTATTTCTAATTATTTCCAAATACAATTGAATTCCATATAATGAAAAAAAAGATAACACGACTCTACAAAAAAATTTTTGTTCTTTGTCCTAAAGTTTATTATATGATTTTCTGATTAATTATGAACAATAACGATAAGAAAATACCTTTTTTCGTATAAAGTTTGCTTTTGTAAAAGTGATTGAATAATAGTTAGTACCTATGAACAAGGAAAAGAAAAACTAAAAGTGGGCACTTTTAAATTATTTTTTACTTTTTTGTAAGTTATTTTGATAGTAAAACTTAATAAAAATAATAAAAATATTTTTAAGTGATTTCACTTAAAAATTAAAAATATTGTTAAAGCGGTTTCCTAAATAAAAAAGAAAACTTTTTCATGACATTTTTTTTTCGTCTAATTACGACATAATACATGGAAATTTACTGCTTTAAAATTATGGTAAAATTTTGTGTTCACCAGGATGTACATTTTGACTAAAACTAAGCTAACTTTTCGAATCTTTTTTGTGAAAATATGCGATTTCATATAGTAACAAAAATAATGAGCATCCCTAACATATGTATGGCTGTCATGCTTTTACAACTGACTTTTATGTGACCTATTACATTTGCCGAGATTGCATGAGAACTTGAATAATGCTAGTGAATCATTTTTAGCGTTGGTTATGAAATCCAAATAAATTACAATACACGTAAAGAATAATTTGCTATATAAACGTGGCGGCATAACGTGGCAATATGGAAAAAATTCCATATATAGTATACATATTCACATATGCTTATGTACATACATATCTATACTTGTTATAACTTTTGTAAATAAATGTCTACAGGTAGAAAAACCTTTGCCCTATTATTATATTACATTAATTGGATATTCAGGTATTTTTATGACATTAAGTTTTAAGCTTGGCGCATCGTGATCTGTTCAAAACTCTCTTGACTAAAATGATAATTTTTTTCAAATTTCGCTTGTATTTTAAATCATTATCGGATTGAATTAATTGTTTTAGAGACCTGTTCCTTCCGATATACGAGATAATATTCATTCATACCATCTGATCCATGACTTTCGCTGTGAGATATAGCGGACAAACATTATTGCACCCGGTAGACTGAATAGTTTTTACATTATCCATGTATTTAAAATTGATTTTTAAAGTGGCATATATTTTGTTTACGAGACAATTAAGATGAAAAAACATGATGTTCCATAGGAAAAAAAGTATCCCTTACTTCCACATTGATGCTGAAATAAAAAAAAAAATTTATTATAGGCAACTATTTAAGAAATAAAGCCGTATTTTTGCACAAAAATTTGAGTTTTTATAAGATGTTCCGCTACTTTACAGCCCACCGGGAAAATTATTTACATTTTTAGTTTCATAAAGCTTGACATTTCTTAAGTTATGCCAGCTTGTTTTTGGCAAGCTTCTTGCATTAGCTATAATTAGCATAACGTTTATATATTATATAAAGTTTACATTAAAAATATGTGGCTTATAGGTCAAATCCGACGTGTCCTAACCTTAGTATAAAAGAGTTTTGCTTACTGAATTTATTTAAACTTAACTTTCAGTTCGAAAATATACGTATGTCAGTGTTGGCTTAAGATTCTACGCAGTGTAATTACAAGTAACAATTTTATGAGATCTGTTTAATCTTACATGATTTCGACTACATGAGTTTTAATGTTCAATAAGTTTAAAAATATTGTCATCGAAACGTAGAATATTTTGAAATTCATGAAAAGTATTTTAAAATGTCCATAGGTAGCATAGATGGAGCATGTGAGCCAAATATATCAATATGTCGACAATATCAAAATATGTATGCACTTACATAAACATATTTACATATATGTGGGTACATATGTATGTATACCATTTATGCCAACAAAAAATAACAAAATTAATACAGAATAAGTAACACCTAGCAAAAGTCATCAAACTAATTCGAGTGCGACGGACAAGTTGTTGCAACAACATACATACATACGACGAGATACGATCGCAAACTATTCGGCTGTGAATGATATTTCCACCAAACAAAGTGGGTGAAAAAATACACAAAAAAGCGCATTGAAATGAATGATGAAATATGAAAAAAAATTGCCAACAACAGCAAAAATTCAATGAAAACGTTGCCGATGCTGTTGTCGGTAATGCCACAGTCATCGCTGTCGCGTCAATTGAGTCTGGTGTGGTAGTTGGAACATGAAAAATGCTCAATAAGAAAAAAGTACCATCAAATTTATTCGATATCTTACGGGAGAGCACATAGTTGCCTTTTACACCTTTGTCAATTTTTCCTTCTTCATTCCGAGAGGAATGTAATGTGAAAACATATTATATTTTTCAATGAGCATTTTGGAAAAATACTTCTTCCATATTCATAAAATTTTGTCGGCTGGTATTTGAGTCACCGATTCAGGTTTTTTATTTTGGAACTTAGTTCTTTCCACTAAATATTTTACAAAATTCGTTAAGCCTTTCTTACGGGGCTCCCATATGTTGTTGAACATTAGTGTTGAATCCATTATACACAACTTACAATCTTGATGCATGTAGTTGTTGTTGCCTTATTACTTTACCGGACGCAAAGTGTAGGTGTTGAGGTCGGTGCTTGTATTGGGTTTGACTACGCATGGCTTTATGCACTGCAAACGAGTTTCCATTCAAAAAAATTTTGTTTGACTCTACATTTCTTTTGTTGTTTGTTTTGTTTATTATCTTTTTCTATCAATTGACTTTGCCTTCTCTCTTTTTGTTTTGTTTTTCATTGCACAAGCTCTCCTTTTCATTGTAATAATTACATATATTGTTCGCACACATTCATATGTATACACAAACAAATAGAACAAAAACAGAATTAAAACTGTAACAATAGTAAAAACCAAATTTGGAGCAGCTTGACGAATTTCTTTTGAATTTCATTACATGCCGGTTTGTCTATGTACGTGTATTTGAACAATTTTCAAGTCGTCTCGGCGCTACAATTCAGTAATGGGTTCAATTATACACGTGTTGCATTGCTCTTTAAGGAAAACTCTCCTTTATGGTGGAAATAGTAGCATCGATAAAGTGTAAACAAATAAAAATTACCTTGTTGGGTTATTTCGAAATTACAACAATGAATTGCACCTCTGAAGATATGTTTGGTAAAAATAAATGTTTTATCACATTCTCCAGCTACCGTCCAATTTTTTACAGATGTGGACACCGACATGCTAATTACTTAGTATAGAACATAAAGCTCTTAATTTAAAAAAAAAAATAATATTTTTTCCCCTCCATATATAGTATTTGCATATTTGCATACATTTCGTTGGCTTTCCCAGATAATAAAAAAATCTTGAAAAAAAATTTAATAAAAGACTAAATTCCGATGTAACCAAACATATTTTCAGGTGTTGAGAAAACTTTATATTAAACTAAAATATTATAATCTGTAGCAACATGTTGCGAGACTTGAAATATTATTCAGTGAAATTATAAATAGATCACAAACATATTTGGCATCTGAAATAATTTTCTAGGGGTTTAAATTAAACAAAAGACGATTTTTACAAATTTATTTATTACATTTGGATTGAGTAGTATTATTTGAGGCATAAGTCGGTGACAGGACTAACTCGTTTTGAGAAAAAGACACTTTGCTGTGTTCACCATAACTTCGCTGGAAAATATCCGAAAATAAAAACCAAGAAAAATTAGTCAAATTATAATCAAATTTATAGCCCATTGATCTCTGATAATTTTTTTTTTTTTTGTCATTTAAAATTTTTTGTCGGCCATTTAAAGTGAAAACTGTTATTTTCCACTAAAAAATTCTGCCATTTTGTGAGTGGAAAACACCCTTCATGTAAACAAAAAATTACTAAACGAGGGGTTTTTTTTTTATTGTATATGTCAAAATGTGTTCAAAGTTTGATATTAATCAGTCAAGTAGTTTTAAAATGACAGTGAAGACGGACTTTGAAAAAGAAGTTTGGAGAAAAATGCGTTATGAGCTAAAAAAGAGACGAAAAAAATTTACCCTATATTGCCAAAGGTTTGCTCAATAATGCAAAAAAAAAATTATTCAATCCATATTTAAGAAATAAATTCGCAAGAAAAGTAAACTAAAGGCCACAAAATCACGGCATTGAAATTAAATTAGAGTTACTCGGTTAAAAAATGATTTCTCCCATTTTCAGATTGTATAAGAAGGACCTATAACTACTTTTTCTAAACAAATTTGGCCGATTTAGCTATAATGGCTTATGAGATTTGACCTTGAAGGATGCAGAAACATCTTGCGAGATTATATAAAAAAAAAAAATTTTTATTATTACAGTAAAATTATCCAAAAATATCTGTTTTTTCAATTAAACGAGGCGATATAGCGCTGGCGTATACCTTGCCTTTCAGTAAACGGCAAAGCAAGAAGTCAAATATAGGAGGCAAATTAATAGCTCATATTGTCGATATTAGGTATCGGGTAAATTTTTATTGCAGAAACTGATTATGTTTATGCGCTTTGTGACATGACGCCAATCCCAATATCCGTTAACAACGCATATGTAGAGGAAGAAACAACATCCATCAATATTGATGGTGTTTGATGGTTCCACAATGATTTACAGTTCTCAATATACGTAATATATAATATGAAGAGCTCCTCGCTCTTTTAAGTTTACTTAATATTGCGATTCATGAGTATTATTCATGTCTTACATTAAATACGTACATATATACATTGAATGTGAAAATAATTAAATATGTGAAATTAATTTTAATATTTTTTTAACTCTTCAACCTATACAGCATCTTAAAATATGTATTTATTTTTATTTTTCAGGTAAGCAAATGAAAACGCCTTCCACACACAGTCAACCTCTTATACCAGGTGAAAGCTTAACTTTTCAAGGACACAAATATTAATACTCCATATACGTAATCCATACCTTTATACATTTTTGTATCAATCTGTATTCTTATTTTGTTATAAAGACTGCATAGAAAAACTTGTTCTTACACCAAAACTAGATAACTCAAGAAACCAGATAACTGTTTCTTCTTCTTCTTGATTGGCGTAGACACCGCTTACGCGATTATAGCCGAGTTAACAACAGCGCGCCAGTCGTTTCTTCTTTTCGCTACGTGGCGCCA
>NW_017535297.1:274988-348286 GCF_001853355.1 Bactrocera latifrons
CTTGCCCTCGTTCACTGCCAGACCCATTTGTGTTGCTTCCTTGTCCAGTCTGGAGAAAGCAGAACTAACGGCGCGGGTGTTGAGGCCAACGATATCAATATCATCGGCATACGCCAGCAGCTGTACACTCTTATAAAAGATATTTAGTTCTGCAGCTGGAACTGCTTAATATTTTATTTTAAATCACAGGAAAAAATGTTGCTAAACACAATTTTAATTATTTAGTTAAATGTTTATTAACAATGTTTTTACAGTTATTATCGTGAATCATATAAATAATTGGGTAGTCGAAGAAGTCTTTTCGTATTTTGTCAAATGATGTCGTTGCGGTCATATATCTCCAGTGCTACCAATCACATAGAGTATTGTAAAGGTGAGATTCGCTTCATTTAACTTAAAAGAAATTAAATTCGGGGTGTGAAAATTAAATTCGAGTGAAAATAATGAAGAAATTCGAAATTGCGGTTTACGCTGATGAAAGTTTTCCAATGATAGAATAATGTCTCTAGCGGAAAAATGGCAAAAAGTAGTTGACCAAAATGGTATGTACATATTTAATTATTTATTTATTAGTATAAATAAAAAAAAAAAATATGTTGAAGTTTTATTAGAAATACGAAAAGATTTTTTCGACTACCCAATAAATTATTTAATCTTTTAGCGTTATATAGTATAGCAACCCTTCAAAAACCTACTAATATTTTCCTCAAATTGTTATCCCTAATAAATATAAAAAGAATGTGAGCGCAGCCTCAAATTTTCAGCTCGGAAGTGTTTATTTTGTATCTGGTATAGTATGTACATATATGTATTTATGTTTACTATGCCAGACACTGTATGTAATAAAATCTTTCCAACGTTTGCGGAATCATAATTTATATTCAGCGCACATGTAAACTATAACATATTTTATGAAAACCTATTTTACTCACAAAATTCTGAAGCCTTGATATTAATTACCTTATTTCGAGCGCAAAATTTCAACATTTCCGAAAGTTTGCAGTCGCTGGAGAACCACACATGATTTTGTTTATATGTGTGGCATAAAAAATCTGTAAAGTGCTTTTAGTATTCTACCTGGCCACCGGCCTGAAATTACTTACAATTATGCGGCAAATGGCCAAGATGTGCACATGTTGAAAATCGTGCCAAAAATGTTAGAAATTTGCGTTTGTGACCCAAATACCATGAGCACTAACGCCGCTACGCATATACTCGTACTATATACATTCATACACATGAACAGAAATGTGGATATATGTAAATATGTATGTATGTACATACGGTCCATGTTTAAATTTTTAGGTTTGTTACAGCGTTCTATTACCTTTTTGGCAAGCGTAATTGTTCGGTCGAATTGTCTTTTACGGCCAGCACAACCAAAACGGCGAAAGAATATAAATGTGCATGCGACTGTGCGTGTGCCAAATAGGAAGAATTCAACAATGTTGCAAACTAAAGTTGCTTGCTTACAACTTCTACAGTTAACGGCCATAAAAGTGTCAAAAAATTAAAATAAATAAATGAAATTGACAAATTAAATTTAATACATTAAAAGTGATGAAATAAAAGAAAAAATATCTTTTAAACTTTTTACTTTGTTTTCATAATAAATAGTAATTGCTCAATTACAAGCCAAAAATGGTGGCGCTAGAGTGATGAAAATAGATACATATGTGGCACAATATGTAGTATAGAAATACATACACATAAATATACGTATGTATATGTGGTATACATATATACATTGTACATATATACCTATGTACATAGATATAATATATAGGCACTCATATCTTCTGATAGCATTATTTAAAATTATCTCAGTTATTCAACCTTTCATTTATTTATTCTTTATTAGCTCCATAGATAGATATCAGCAGGATAGTTAAATCCATTAAGTGAGCGTTTTGATGAATATATAAAAAACGTTTCTTGTAATGCACAACATTCAATGGATTTTTCTTGCTAACAAGCTCTTTAAGAAATATATTAGAAATTTGTTGAAATGATGCTGGGTCAACAACCTCAACGTTTCACAAAAAAAAACAAAAAACACATAACAAGGCACGCGAACTTAACAGCAGCGATAACAAGCGATGTAGTAGTAATGCTACTACACAACAACAACTCCAACAGTATAAATGGGATCCAAGAAATGTAAACATTCGGTTCTGCTATTCAATCTACTTTTAAAGACATACCCGCCGGCGCATATTCTTTTACCTGCATTCATTGTACCTACAATCACACTAAGCTTATACCATTCATGTACAATGAGAAAAGTTTCATTGCCTTCTTCTTCAAATTAATTCTACACATTTATTGCATTTGCTATTAAGGGCGATA
Organism: Bactrocera latifrons; assembly: GCF_001853355.1. Lineage (NCBI taxonomy): Eukaryota > Metazoa > Arthropoda > Insecta > Diptera > Tephritidae > Bactrocera > Bactrocera latifrons. The sequence continues at coordinate 277,338 of NW_017535297.1, forward strand.
CGTCAATTATACAGATATTCTCACTTTTCGATACCATTTATGTAGTATGATCAATTGCAGCAAGCAGCTCTACATTTTCGCGAAATTTCTATCTATTAAGCATTATTTTGAGTTTCTAGGACAATTTGAGTAATTGTGTCAAGAGCAGTACTGTTTTTAAAGTTACATCTAACTACAAAATCTATAGGCTTAAATATAAATACTTCACAGGAAACCGTATTATACTGATATTTTGTTTTATTTTGAACTATTTTGGATCCCTTCGAATTTTATTTGGAAACCAAAAACCCAAAAAACTTAAGTTTTAGTTTTTTAAAATGCTATACACCAAGAACCAATAGTCTGACATCTGCAAAATGTTTTTTAAATATATTTTGAAGGTTAGGCCCAATCACAAAATATAGGAATTCAAAAGAAACAGCATTATACCCACTTTTTTTTATTTTGAAAAAACCTGTACTCCTACGAATTTTATTTGGAGACCAGGGTATATATGTGTTTACATCACAGTTCTTAAAATTTTCGGATGTAACGTCTGTTTTTAAACCGTAATTAGTTCTGATTATTTAAACGAAGTATTGTTCTCGACATATTCTGTCATCGAGGGTATATAAAACATATGCATAACTTCACTCATACATACATAGCATTGTATATCAGCAAAGTCTTAATGAAGTATTTTAAACAGACCACACCGCCATAGGATAGACTATGAAGTCAGGTGTGGTGGCAACAAAGTTATTACAGATGCTAAGCAGTGGGCTGTTTTGGTATATATGTATACATATTTACATATATATGTATACTTCCAGCATGATCAGTTTATTGCATCAGTCGGCATATAAAGTTTATAAGATTAGTTCGAATGCTGGCGCTAGCTGATTTCTTTCTTATAAGTATACACCAACAAGCCAGCTGGTCTCTATAAGCCCCAAGAATTTTTGCAATTCCTTTAATCGGAGTGTAGGTAATTTTGACACAATATTATATTATCATATAATGCATATTATACTTCTTAATTTGCGATAGCTTATGGAAATAGCAAAAAATTCAATTTAACCAGCAAAATTTTCAAAACCGGACCACTGTGGCACTATGGCCGTCTACTCTAATACAATACAAAGATTGTTATGATGTCGTTTAAAAGACTCCTCTATGAGGAGTGCGTTTCCAGTAGAAGATAACGCATTGTGAGCAAGTGCTTAGTGAATAGTCAGCGAATTGTAACGTGGTAGGCGGAAATTTCTCTGGAAAAGCATCGCAATGGCAATATTGAAAGGTGTACACAGCTATGGTGTTGATATATGAATGTGTACCTTTAACGCTAGTGATGATGCATATGATGATGTTATTGATAGCACGTATGGAGGCATAAGTTAACTCCTAAAGGACTCTTCCAGTTTAGTTGTCTATTTCTTAGGAAATTACCTGATGCTACTAAATACGCTTAGAATACTGATCTAGTTAATCATTTGATATTAATGAAGATGAAGCATATAAAAAGTCATGTATTTTTATAGAATTTAATCTCAATTAAGTTTGGTTAATACATTGTAGGAACTGTTGCAAACCAAGAAGAGATCTTTGTAGTCCATACATTTGTACATAGGATGTTGCACATGTGAATATTGAATGACTTTGAAAAAAAGAAAAAAAAAATGTTAGCTTCGGTTGCACTGAAGCTATAAAACTCTTCACAAATAAAATCAAGAAAAAATGTGTATGGTCGTTTATGCTATAATAGAGCGATATCTCTTCCGACAAATGAGTAGCTTCTTCTTCTTTACTGGCGTAGACACCGCTTACGCGATTATAGCCGCGTTAACAGCAGCGCACCAGTTGAATCTCCTTTTTGCAATGTGGCACTAATTGGAGACTCAAAGCGGTACCAGGCCCTTTTCCACTTGGTCTTCCCTGGCGGGTACTGCGTCGAATACTAACAGCGCTCGAGTGTTTTCGTCCATTCGCACGACATGACGTTTATCTCGTACTTCTCATCGTTCCATCGAATGCGATATTCATCAATGCCAATGCGCAAAGGTCCACAAATCTCCACACAACCGTTCTCTCAAAAACTCGCAACGTCGACTCATCAGATGTTGTCATTGTCCATGCCTCGGCACCATATAGCAGGACGGGTATTATGAGTGACTTATAGAGTTTGGTATTTGTTCGTCGAGAGAGGACTTCACTTCTCAATTGCCTTCTTAGTCCGAAGTAGCACATGTTGGCAAGATTGATTCAGCGTTGGGTTTCGCGACTGGATCCAAGGTAGACGAAATTAAATGTGGGAGCCTAGTCGCGAATGCGACGACTGTTTGTTTGATGGCAGGAGATATTTCCTCTTGCCCTCATTTACTACCAGACTCATCTTCTTCGCCCTTATCCATTCCGGGTAAAGCAGAACTAACGGCGCGATGATATCGATGTCATCGATACACCTCAGCAGTTTTACACTCTTGTAGAAGATAGAACGGATATCTTCCTTATTTAGTTCTGCAGCTCGAATTATTTTCTCCAAGAGCCGATTGAAGAAGTCGCATGAAAACGATCTGCCTTGTCTGAAACCTCCTTTGGTATCGAACGACTCATAGAGGTCCTTGCCGATCCTGAAAGAGCTTTTGGTGTTCCTCAATGTCAGCTTACACAGCCATATTAGCCAAATTCAGCCATCGGCGCACAGAGGCAGTTCCTTTTCATGCTGTCAAAAGCAGCTTGGAAATCGACGAAAAGGTGGTTGTATCGATTCTCTTTTCACGTGTATTTTCCAGTAATTGGCGCATGGTCAATATTGTGGGGTCTACCTTTTTATGGATTGGGCAGAGCACACTTCAATTCAAATCGTCAGGCATGCTTTCGTCCGACCATTTTCTACAAAGAAGCTGATGTATGCTTCTTATCAGTTCTTTCCCGCAGTACTTGAATAGATCGACCGGCAATCCATCTTCCCCGTCGCTTTGCTATTCTTCAGACAGGTAGTTGCCATTCGAACTTCTTCAAGTCAAGCAATGAGTAAGTTTTTGTAGAGAAAAGCACGTTTGCAATATTTCAGATCGATATTTCAAAAACTGAGGGACTAGTTCGTACAGTGTTTAACACGAAATAAAAGAAAGAAAATTTCTGTAATATTGGCCCGTCAATTGAAAAATTCTTCAATACTTAATATAGTCAAAATTAAGTGATAATACAGCATCACCACAGTTATAAATTGTTATACATATACATATATACATCATCGTATATCTTTTCTACAGCCTCTCAACGCCCAGTTTCAGTTGCAGTCAAACTTGATGATACAGAGGCAACCAACTTTTATCCGCTTCCTATTTGAACACTGCTTTTTACTTATACTCAGTAATTATGGTGTTTCATGCTTTTGTTGTTGTTGTAATTGTTGTGCGTAGTTTGTGCCCTTGTTCGGAGAATAACGTTCGCTCATTGGTATTTAATTTAATTTTATGCCGTTAACAGCAGTAAGATTTATAAATATATAAGTAACGGTGCTGCCACACTGGATTAATTGATATAAGACTCACATTTGTTGTGTTTATAAAATTTCGGACTATTAGAGTTGTTAAAATATTGGTGTCAAATGTCTCACTTCCGCTTTTTTGCTCTTTATTCAATGCTTTATAAAAAGTGTTACAGTGATCGGATTTATTTCAAAAATGCGCCGTTTCATTCGATAATCTGTTTCCATCTAGACGGCAACTTCATAATGCCCCTCGTAGAAGCGCCGTTCGTTTCGTTTTAGCAGCATATCGCAGGCGTTGATTCGGTCCAAAATGTTTTTTGCGTCAAATCATGCGACACCCAAACATCAAGCTTTTTTGTGTATCGAACCTTCTGCAGATGGTTTAAAATGGTTTGGTGACTAACTCCTATTTTCTGGGCGATGTCACGAGATTTCACATGCCAGTTATTTAATCGGTATTCGTCTTCACAGGTCCACCGCCGGCTGGCTTATCAATGGTATCGTTTTCGCCCGCTCTGAATCGTCAAAAACCATTCCTCCGCAGTTCAAGGTGATAGAGTACCATCCCCCAAAGCACCACTAATCTCACGGAACGTTTCACATTTAAAAAATGTAAATAGCTAACTTTGAATAAATTGGCAACTTTGTTGCACGCATAGATGCTGTAAATGCCGTCTTCACTCAATCTTATTTTCCGATACTTTTCTCTAGGTTGTCTTGCCAACGCTCTCTGGTTGTATAATACACATTGACTTTGAACCGGTACTGCTCCGCACAAAGCCGCTCATTCCTTTCGCACACGCCATCTAATATATAGACGTATTTTTATAAGTGTATATAATTTGTAGAAAATGCGAAGAAAATCATTTACAAGTAAGAATGAGCAAACTTCGTATGCAACCGCACACTAGCTCTCTTAAAAGCGCATTAACAGGAACACCCCACCAGAAGTATTATTAATATAATTAAAACGAAATAATAAAGCTTTTCATGATTTTTTGACACTGCTTATACATACATATGTTCCACACTTTGTGAAATATTTTAAAATCCATATCCAATTTTGAGTTGGTCTAAAAGATTTCTACAATATTTTGAAAACCATAAAAAATCCTTATTGTCTCCTAGGTAATGTACCATAAAAGTAGTAGTAAGTAATTTTAACGAACTAAGGTACAACAAAAATTAAATTTTTCAACATTTCACAAGACTTGAAGACCAGATGGATTTGTGATTGATGGGTTGACAGCGCAACCACGGTAGCCACGAGCAGAAAATTAGCGCATTATTGCAAAAGAGATAGAGAAGTACGAGAAAGAAGTAGCAGAGAGGGAGAGTTTAGATGTCGTGACACGTGAAGCAGTTGTAAGGGCACCAGTAATACATAAATTTTAACATTTAAAAAAAGTAAATGATTACTTATGAATATTTTGAGTAAATAGAAGACGATTTGATGAAACTTAAGGAATTTGTTGTTGTAAAATCTCACACTTTTGTGAGTATTACAGCTATCTTTACATTTTTTTTATAATGACATGAACTTGACAGAAAAAGTATCCATAAAATAAAACAAATATAAACTTTAACCATTTATTTGTTGTTAAAACTATTCAAGCTTTCATTAACATTTCAATAACCATCCACATATTTCATTAATAGGGCACAGTTAGAAGGATGAAAAAAAAACGAATTTTCCATAATTTATTCTGAGAAATCTCCGCGAGCTACTCTCCAAAAATTACGGTGACCGCTGTATTTTTTGAACTGTATATTCTTAAATTAAAAAACCAAACAGATTTCGTTAGAGTGATGTTAAATCTAGTAATTAATGGAAGGAATAAGCAAAACAAATTTTTTTGACAAAATGGCGGTTTCTAAAAAAAAATCGATTTTTGATCAAAATATCGGCATTAAATTGCTTTAAAAAAAAAAAATCTATATTGATGAGAAAAAGTTTTCGATTAATTGTTAAAAAATATATTAAAAAAGCTCATGTTGAAATTTGAGACTAATTGGTGTAGCCGCTTTCTAGTAATATTGTTCACCGATCAAAAAACAAGAAAACACACAGAAAAAGTTTCCGTACGTTTCCATAGTTTAAAGTATTCAAAGTTTTCTTTTAAAAAAATTAGTTAGAACTTATGCAAGGCGCCATGGCAAAAAATGGACCATTAACCCGGTATAATAACTTCACCCTCTAGTTAGCTTTCTACTGTACAGATGAACCCGTTTCTTATATTACCTAAACGTCATAAGATCTTTTGGCTTAATTTTATTCACAGATTTACTGAGAGACCGCTAAGCTAAAAAACTAATGTTTTGGAGAAATGAAGTGAATACGTGTCCTCTTCTCGATATCTCGTGATTTAAGTAGGTTGTTAAGTTATAATAAATGAAATAGAAAGAGAAATTCACAAAATTACTTTCCTCTGAAATAACATTCTTTAGGTTTAATGAAATCGGCTTTCTATCTTTCTCTAGTCTACATTTAATACATACTATGAGTTATAATTCGCATGACTAACTGAAGCACTGTCATTTAACTTCGTCTTATACAGTTATATACACGAGTATGTGTCACGAAAAAATTTTAGAAAATCTTTAATTCTTTAGAACATCTGTCTGCAGTCTAGTATATATATGAATAATTTCTGTAAGCTACGAGCAAGCGTCTGCGCTCCAACCGCACATTTTGCCAGACTTGTTCTTCAATGTTTTTTTACTACCAACTCTTGTTCATATTTAAAAGAGGTTTCTTTAATTTCTTTACTTCCTAATACCGCTTATATTTATTTATTTTTTATTTTTATTTTTTTGTGAATTTAAGTGGTAATTTTATAATTGCAACAAATTAAAAGTGGTAAACGTTAATCGTTTCTCATTTTTTTAAATACTTTTAGGCACATTGCTAATGACTTAGCACGAACTCATTTAAGAGTTGACCGATTTCTCACTTCGATTTTTGGAAAGGGGGCTTAGTAAATGCACGGCAGGCAAACTCTACACACATGTATGTGTGAATACTTCAGCGCACAGTTGGGCAATAGACAGCAAGTAGGATTAAGTTGTTGCACTGATGAAATCGGTACACATGCAGATAGTGTTGCTTAATTTTCTGCCAAATTGACAGCAATAAATAATATCTAGGTATCTGGGTGGCCACTATACGCTTACACAGTGACCCAGTTACACTAATGCAGTAGCATGTAATCCGCGCAGCAGCATAAAATCTTTACGAATAGAAAATAAGCATTATTTTACATTAAGGAATTATTTGTGCACCGTAGAACCGGAAGAAAACACATTTATTGGTAACCGTTATCCATTGATTGGCACATGATTGCTTTATTTTCCGCTGCCCTAATTTCACTAGAAATTGAAATTTTCTGTTGAGAAAAGGCTTACTGATATATACATATGTATATAGCTATTCATTTGAGGGTTCAATGTTAGGCACAGAAAAAAAATCCATTTCGAAATAATAAAAAACGAAACGTATGCTTGGCAAAATGGAGCAGCAAATTTTTCGTACTATGTCGCTATGTAAAGTTCACACAGTAATTTGCGTTGCAATACAATGCAGTTGCACAGCAGCAGCTGCTGTTGTAGTAATAGCCACTACCGTAACAACAACAATTACAGGCTTTAAACAAATAGCGCAAAAATCTGTTAAGTAGTTTAGTCGCAAGACAAACAATGAGTTGTTATTGTCGGCTAACCCAAATTGATTGATTTTTTCGTTGTAGTATTTTACAATTATTTTTTTTTGTTCATTTTTTTTCTTCAATCTACTTGGCCAACAGCCGCTACTTGTATACCTTTTGCATTGTTCGTATTTTCGCTATAACAACTGCCTACTACCGTTGGTTTTAACTTAACTATTGTCAGATTGTGATTGGTGTTTTAGTTGTTGTTCTTTTTGTTGTAATTGTTATTGTTTTTGTTGGCAACTACTATGCAATTGAAGCATCCACTAGGCAACGTTGGCAAACAAGCAGTCAACCAGTCAGTCAAGCCGACAAACAGCTAGGTGCACTTGGCCAACCCACTAGTATGTACTCGTATATATGTAGTTGGTACTAATACCTGACTACTCGCCTCCTATAACCACACCAAATATGTAACCGCCTGCTTGTGTGAATATGTTTCAATGTACAGGTATGTATGCACTTGCGTTTGATTAGTGGCTCTCATCATCRTCTAAGCTGACAACTGCCCTGTAGGAAAAAATTGCACAAAAGCGATTAGCCCAATTCCTTTAAACTAAATGAAACAACTAAGGCAGTGCTAAGTTTGGGTGTAACCGAACATTTTATACTCTTACAACTTGCAAAACTCAAAGTTCGAGAAACTCCTTCTGGAAAATATGGGAGTTTGGAGAGTATTGACCCGGTTTTATATTTAGTATATACGCACTCAGAAATATATTGACCCGATTTAACCCATTTCAATAGACAGATATACTATTATCAGGAGAAGATGTTCTTTAAATTTTAATTGACTGATCAACTATAGATACTGGAGTCCACATTTGCGGCATTTGAAGCTTCAACAGTTTTAGTTGGATTTGGTCATAAGGTGGCATACTTTAATGGAATCAGAAGTCCAAATCCCGTATATCCATTGCTATTGTTCTATAAATGAGAAGTAGGCGTGGTTGTATTCCTACTTCACTCATTTTCGCACTGTGACATAAGAATATAAGAAGAATGTCACACATGACCATTAATTCCCCTATTTGTGCGAAATAAGAGCTCTGTACCTTTTTTCAGTGCTTAGATATGCTACTTTATACGTTTTCGGACAATGGCGTTATGTTAGCGTGTCAGTGGTCAGATCCGATGGTTGGAATATAACGTAAAAGAAAAGTAGAAAAGCTCCACTAATATAGGTTTGCCTTCTTGCGGCTGAATTTTCGTATTTTATCTTGTGTTATCATAAATATTCATTTACAGTACAGTCGATTTATAGTTAAATTGAAAGAGTTCTTGTAATCTCAAATGTTAGAAGTGATTTCACATCTCAACTCCGTTTCACTTATTCAACGCAGGTGCATAATCTATGAGAGCATGTGCCCAAAACAGCATTGAAATCCATTTTTTGGACATGATGCTGTTCAATATTTCTATGGTCTTGTACAAAATTCGAGAGAGCTTCGCAAAAAAATTTTTTTAACAAAAAGTGCAACTTTATGACCTTATAACAACTTCTTTTGTTCCAAAATATATGATATGGTATCAAATTCTTCACAAACATGTGTAGTTAACCCAAAGTTGAGCCGATATTATTGGGTATTGATCTGGTTTAGTATCAAATTAGCGAAGATGTCTAAAGAGTCTTCCTTGGAGGATCTTTAAATGACTTTGATAATTTAGCGTAGATTAATTAGTGTTCTTATGGGTAAGCAAAGCTTTTTTAGGCTTCCCATTCTTTGGAACGTTTATTGTAGAAAGTCTACCATCTCATGTGAATCTGGTCTCTATTTCAAAGGCAGTAACACCATAGAACATACCTCTTATCTGACTATCACTTACTAAACTGCTGATAGCTTCACCTGGTATACTGGTGCATCTTTAAGAACAGCGTCTCAAGTCGAATAAAACGCAAGCAGTTATGTCTCATATTGTGACGTTTTGAGTACAAAAAATCTGAACATTTTAAACAATTCGGTGCGGCTGGGCTTTTTCATTTTTATTTGTTTATACAGATTCCTCATTAGCATTCGTTGTGGAATACGAATACATATTCCTGCGGGGCTAAACATGCTACAACAAACGCCAACACTGCGTTGGTCGCCGCCAACACTACCAATTATTTCAAATCTGTGCAATCTGTGCGCCGCTGCCACTGTTATTACTATTATTATTATCATTGTTTTTGTTGTCGTTGTAATCCCAACCGAAAATGAGGTTGTCGTTATTAGCCTGATTTGTTGCAACTTGCTATGAATAAAGCAGCAGCGTTGCCACAATATCCAGCCGGTGAACAATCTAAAAACAACAACCACCACAAGTCCAACATTTTCATACCTGTTCAGTTGTTGTTAATTGTGTTGTGTTGCAAACGAGGCAACGTTACAGTAGCGGTAAGTGCGCAAACATGCTGCAACAATGACAGCATCACACACATTACACGCCTTCTAAATCCAAGCCTGCAAACAGCTGTGTGTCCTCTTCTGTAGAAAACCCAAAAGCAAATATGGTTTAGGGCTGCTTCAAACGAGGCTGCCGCTTGTTCTTCAACGCATTGTTTTATTTATTCGAAAATGGTGTCAGTTTGTTTTCTCGTGAGTAGGTCGCAAGGAGCTACTTATGCGAAAAAATCCTTCAACAATTGTGAGAAAATCCTTTAGTGCAAAAAGTAGTTTACATGACGTACCGCTGAGCTGTTAGCGTAAAACATGAGTTTTAAGAATTTCTGGGAAAATATTTTCTTATGTACTTACATAGTGTAAAAGAACGCCAAAGGCATATACTTAGTAACTGAAAAGATGAAAAGCAGGTAATCTAAATATGTTAGGCATGCGAAAATAGGTATATCTTGACTGTGTTGTATAACAATGTGTGTAAAAAAACTTAGGCAGGAAATCTAGAGCGCTAAATGATGTCAAAAATATAGGTATTTAGATTTAAAAGTAATGGTTAATATTTGCAGTTGCTTATTTAATTACTTACATAGATGTATACAAATGTATTAATCTTCTTGGAACCAGCATCAACACCAACAACAATATCATCTTTGAAATCCAACGCAGAATCACTCTTGCTGCCTGATGTAATAGTAAAGTCCTCTCTCGACAAACAAAGACCAAACTCTACACGTTCCTCATCATTCCCGTCCTGCTCTATGATTCAGGGACATGGACAATGACATCATTTGATTAGTCGATCTTAGGATTGTTCGAGAGAAAGATTTTACAGAAGATAGCAACGCAAGTACCGGATGTCGATGGAACAATGAGCTATACGATATGTAGGGCGACATTCTCAGAGTCAGAGCTTGAGGTTTCTGGTTCAGTACCCGCCAGTGGAAGCAAATGAAGAGGAAGACCTTTTTTCTCTTTTTCCTAAACCTCGCGCTTTTTGAGGCATAATTGCCCTTGTCCTTTTACCACTACATTTTAAGGAGAAACTCTTTGTTTACTCTGCAATGTAGAAATTATAAATATGTATTAGAAAATAAATGTGATTCCGATGGAAAATATTTGGGAATCGGTAGAGCTGTAACCGGCATAAAAATCAACATCATAGTTTTGCAGAATCAGGAGCGTAGTGGGAAATCTTTTTTCGACGTCTCCAAAGAATGACAAATTTAAAAGAATATGCTAATACCTCCATTTTTTATAAACACTTTTAGTAGAATTGCCATCATTAGTATATGCGAATCCAGGTTTCAATTGTGTCATCATCAGACCAATTTCCATGGATGTATGATCAGTTTTCAGAACAGTTTCCCATGTGTTTTTATAAATTTTTCCGATAAATGCAGCAGTTATTAAAAGAATATCGTTACTGAAAAGATCGTTACAGTACTGCCCACTTCCTAACACTGAAAGAACAATTTTGTAATTTTCAGGTCCAATTCTTTGAAAAAAGTACACTTTTTGGCGAAAAGTTAAAAAAGGACAATTTTATCTATTTTCTTCTTTGAAGACCTAAAACAGACTTGATGTAAAATTTTTTTTCTGATTGTGAGTTGCAAAGATCCACAAATCCACATATTCTAGAAAGTATTATTTTAAAGTCCATCGCTTCGACTTCTTGATTTAGTTTTGAGAGATATTTAAAAAACACCAATCCAATTACCGAATAGCAATTCAAAGCCCAATTCAAGGATATTTGCCATCGTTCATCATTGAAAAATCAATTTCTATTTTTTCAGATGCGGCCCTTTTTTAGCGATTTCGTCCTTCCCTCGATGTTGATGGTCCTTCCTTTAGAGTGAAATGATGAAACCATGTTTCATCCATTGTCAAATATCGTTGAAAATGTCGGTTTTATTACACTTGAACATTTCAAATACTGCTTTTTTATCAAAAGTGAGCTCACGCGGCACTCACTTTGCACAGAGCTTTCTCATACCTATTCATCATCATATTCAGTTCAGTTGATATTCAGTTGATATTTTCAAAATGCCTGCTTTCTCAAATAACTTCGCTTAATGGTCATCAAAAATTCAGGTGGATTTAATTTTAGCAACGCCATTTATATACCAGGATGGGTACTTGACACGTTATCATTAAAAAGTTTTTGTATTCCGATAAAGATAGTGGTGTTTAACAGTTAAAACTACATCGGTGGAACTGAATTTAACGTTTTTTCTTATTTACAATGCAAACACATTTTAGTAGCATGTGTCATACATAAATAAATTTAGTTTTAAATTGTGCTGTAATAAATAACATGTGTAAAACTAAAACAAGAATTCATTTTAAACGGTTATGATAATAATAATGAAATGCATCTCACTAGAACACTTGCAGCTTGATTTAGTATGCAAATATATACATACATACATGCATACATACTTATGGATGCACATACGAGCAAATGCTTTGTCTGTTAGAACAATTGCGCTCATACTAAAAATATCTATGTGGGTCAACATGTTTAACAACAGCAACATGTCAGATAATCAAGAGTTCCACATACATACATAAGCCATGCATATGGGCATTTAACAATAAAATGCGAAAAATAATAAAATCACAAAATAATTTCTAAACCAATAAAACAGACAGACACGAGCGCACGAGCCAGGTCGATTCATAGAAGCGATAAGGAAGCAATCAAATTATCATAAAAAGCAAGAGCTAAGAAAAACTGCGTTTAAAAAATAACTAAACAAATCGGCGATTTAGACAAACGCAGCTGACAACATGTTTTAAAGCACTAGAAACCAGTAACTTAGCCAAGTGGTAAGCAAATGGATTTTAAAAATGAAATTCAAATAGATAAACTAGAGAATGCATAAAAAGAAGTATTGGAGTCAGAATGTTTGTATGTATGAGTGCATGCAAATTATGTTGTTAACATTTTTCTCATACCTCGCAAAAAACTAAATTTGTATGAAATATTCGCGAAATGTCATTAAACTTGATTAGCCGCGCCTCATACCTGTGTTGCATAAAATTTCTCATAAATAAACAAAAATATGTATTATGCAATTTATGTTAAACGTTATCATTGTTTTAGAAATATTATGCATTCCATAAATGTGTTTTTATACTCCTGCAACATATTGCTACAAAGTATATTAGTTTTTGTTGCTGACGATTTATTTTAATCGCAACGCAACCCTGTTTAAGTAGATCAAAAGATGTAACGGCTTCTTCCGGCTTCACTTTCTTACAAGTAGCCGAGGAAAAACCACGAATAAGTAATAGAAATTATCAATTTGTTTATTAAGTAAATTTAATAAAAAATTTGTACAGATATTAAAATCTTCCTCAGTTTCGCCTTTGCAAATGTTTCTTTGAATAAAGTGTTTTAATATATTTGTGTTACTTTTCTATCAATTACCGCCGCAACAGTTTCGTTGTATATAAATGATAAGGGTGATGAGATGAGTTGAAACCCGAGTGATGGGGTGTCTGTCCAACCGTTCGTCGGTTCGTCCATTCGTCTATGCAAGCATAATATGAGGGGAAATAATTATATATAAATGAAACTTGATACGCGGTTTCCTTGGCAAAGAAGAGAAGACGAGTTCGTAGATGGACGTTATCGGGACACTACCAGGCCCTCAAAACGCCACTTAGCGAGCATGTATAAAGTGCCATAACTAAGCACTAAATTAATATGTAGAATTTGACACAGGACACCTGTGGGCTAAATTTTGGAAAAAGTTTGAGGGGCCCCGCCTTTTGATATGTTTAATGCACATACCTCCTAAACCTCTAAGGCTACAACAGCCAAATTCACCTAGAGCAAATATTGTAAGAACTAGGGTAGTTAGGGTGAGAAATGGATGGCGACCAAATTTATTGCATAATATTATCTTGACATTCCAATGTTCCAGAATGAAAACAATCGAACAGCCACTCCTAATCTCCATATAATCCACTTTTTATTACATCTGATTCTTTCATATGTCAAAATACAAATAAAGCCACAATGAATTTTATAGAATGATTTCTTAAGTAATGCGCTCAAAGTACGCCCCCTTGTGACCAAACAATTTCCAAATCGAACCAAAACTATTCAAATACACAGCTACCGAATACATGGATCAAAGTTCCAATTGCGAAATTGATTATTGAAATATCGAGAATTCTGAGTGATATACTTGATATATATTTCTTATTTCCTGAGAGAATCTTTCTTTATAATAGTATGTCTGTGCATCAAAAATGAGTTGAATCGGAGCGTTTTTCTAATAACGGATATTCTTTGTACCTAAAATTGTGAAAACTTGCCCGAGACCCCATATAACTAAAAAACCTTATGCACCCGAAGGTAAATCAAAGTTTAATATGAGAAAGTTAATAAATATGGATACCATTTTTTACACTATTTTTTCGAAAGATAAAGAAATATTGATAATAACAAAGAATTACTTTAAAGCTGTTATCCGAGGTCTGCGTAGCGGTTTACTAATTCAGACATAGTTCAGTTTTTTAGAACTACTGAGCTCATTTTCTTAACTCTACAATGGCCAACTTTAAAAAAGCAAAAGGACTTAAACTTTGAAAAAGCAGAGCTACTTGCATATTGATTTTTGAACTTCATATGAAAATCTCTTGAAGATCTTTTAGCACTGATGAAATAATTCATAAATTGATAACAAAGATAACCTTTTGACTTCAACACAAGTTTGCCTTTAGTAAATAACAAATTTTCTCTCTGTATCAAGCTTTATTATTCAAGCTTTTATATTCAAAATAGGGCACTATCTTTTTCATGCTATTCATTGGTATGACGTAACATTTTATGCGCCAGTGCACAGCGGCACCTATTGGTCACCTTGCTTCCAGTCTGTCATAAATTTTGCAGCAGTTAAAATATTTTCCATACCCTACAGTGCTGCTATATACGGATTGACTTCTCTGAACATTCATATATATGGTATAAAGATATACAAACATGTACTGATAGTTGACGCTTGAGCACTGTGGGGCAGTAATAAAATGGCTATTGTACGAGGTTACGGGCATTTAAAATGAAAATTGGTGAGCGGGCTTTACATATTGCATGTCAGATATGGATGTGGCTATTTTTATTGCCCAGGTTTGACTACCAACCCATAATTTTTTCTTCCGCCTTAAACACCACGTATTGAGTTGATATTTTTTAAAAAAGACCGCAAAAACTTGAAAACCAGATATTGACCTTTTACAACAGACAAAAAAATAGAAAAGGACAATTACTGATTTAATTCAATCTTAATTAATTATGCTCTGAGCGGCCAATTTAATGCGAAAAATAAGAAGAAGAAGAAATATCTTAAAACTTCCTGCATGAACGACGTTTTTGTTGCGAGCGAAGCAGCACTTTACACAGTCTTAAAAAGTTTGTAACAATAACAAATATAAACTATAATTCCAGCAAACTCTCAGACCTCCTTGAAATATGATAGCTTTTTAAAAACTTACCGCAAATGGTAGTTTTTAATATACCATCTGTGCTGTAAATATTTATTCCTTAAACGCCGTCGAATTTGTTAGTCACGTATGACAAGAGGCATGCCAAAAGATCAAATGCTTGTTTAAGACCACAGGACTGGCAGTCCTTTGGATATATATTTTCTCTTCCCTTACCCTACGTTCATATCATCGACATTGAATCATTGTCTGTTTTAGTATTTCAACGATTTTCAACATTTTATCACCGACCGCTTGGTGATACTGAAACCGTATACCGGTACCTACATATATGCGATTTGTCCGGCAGCACGCCAGCACCGCATAGCCCTGTACGACCGACCTCTTTCGAGAGATTATTGACCCCCGCTTTGAACTTTATGTGAAACCGTGCTGCATAATCGACGTACCAGCCAAGATGTGGCAGCTTTTGCATATAGAAACATACATAGTGTAGCAAGTATATATGGAATTCTCTCAAAACAGGGAACACCAATAAAAAAAACTGAAATTGTAAACAAAAACTAAAATTATGTAAACAATGTTGTACAATGATGGGTGTTGTGTTTGGGATTTTTTTTTTTTTTTTATTGCATCGAACTTTTATTATTTCGACTTTGGTTTTTGTGCAGCTTACGTTTACATATTTTAACAGCAACGCTACCTGGGTTAAGGTTCAAATTGATCTTTATTTTTTAGCATTTTTCTCACTCGCCTGCTACCGGCTGATAAGATTCATAGCGTATGACTACCTTTGATACCCCCTTTTTTGACTGCTGCTGCAATTTCTGTGTGTCTTCCTCATTTTTCAACTTCACGTTTTTATTGCAACGCGCAGCGACGTAATATTGGTATAACATCAACAGCCAAAATCCAGTTGCAGTGGCGGCAACTATTCATTTAAAACGAAAATACAAGCAAACCAAAGTTTGATCACCGAGTTGCTTTGAGGCCAAAGCAATGGGCAGCAGATGCCCCACAGCACTTTTATGGTTGACATTATTGTTGTTGTTGTACTGCATTTTGCGCTCTGGTTGGTTGTTATGATAGTAGCTGCCGTATGCATAGTTAAATGATATAACCTTTAGTGGATTTCAAATTTGTCGAAAAAATTAATTTTTCTTGTTAAATAACATTTATGGGCTCTGAGCAAACGGGCCAAATGCGACAATGACAGCGGAAGTTTTAAAAACCTACGCATGAACGACTGTTCGTTTATGGGTAATAAATTTAAGCGTAATTATGCGCGTAATAAAAAACCTCTACTTAACAGTTTGACTTCACTTTTCCTGCTTTTAATCCGCCATTGCGTTTTTTCTTTCTACCGTGAGTAACTGGTTGCATAGGGTGATAGTAGTTTTATTCAACTAACGACGCGGCCAACAGCTGTAAACTCAGATAGTTATTATTGTAAATACTTGTTCCTTGAGCGACGCTTATAGTTAAGTTTAAGTTTTATAATTGAAATGTCTTAATTTTAGGAGTAAAGTCAATTTATATAAGTAGACTGTTCCCATGTAAAATAAATGGCGTAAGTAATTTTTTAAGATTCCTATGTCATTTCGTTTGCAAAAATACTTCTTTCGTGGCCAAATAACATATGTATAATCGTAAATAACTTAATTGTTTTGAGCACCGTTCCAGCGTCCAATATGATCAGCGCGACGAGCTAAGTCAATTTGGCTAGGGCCATCTTTATGTCAGTTTTTGAGATATCTAAATTTATTACACGTCCTGTTTTCCCCAAAAAGCTTCTTATTTGTCGGCATATTCTATATCGCACCACTATTGCATCGTAGCAGTTAAAACAAAATCAGTCTTTGGGTGAAGAGTATTATGGCTACATTTTTTTTTCTTTTTATTACCGAGTTTGCTAAAACAGTTTAAACACTTTATGAAAAACGAATATTTATCTGAAGATATCGAAGAGTTTATTAGGCCGTTCAGACTTGGCGAACTATTCATACAAGTATACTCATTATCTTTACATAGTTTCTTTCATTCATATTTGTATATATGTATATATACATCTATTTTAAAAATAACACAAAGCTTAAGTTTATATTTATTCTACAAGCATACATATTTCAAACTTTCGTATGCAACAACCTAAATATAACTGATAAACTACTGAGGCTATTTGTTATTATAAACATTGTTGCTTGCTCTATTAATGATTCTCACCTCCATAATGTTTTCAATGATAATGAGTTATTAACTGTAAATTTAGTTTGAATTAATGTACTTATCTATATATGGGCATACAAATATGCATTTCCACTAGCTACTACTTCTATCATATCGTTTCTTATTCTAATGTGCGTGATTGAACGCTCACGTCCATACTAGACTTACATACAATTTCATTGGCTTGAGTAGCTACTTGAATTTTATAAGACCATATCGCTAAGCATTTTGACGATCAGCTAAGTAGTATGCATTTACAATAGTTATGCATAAATATTTTATTCTTCAAATGCCAATGGCTATTATGTTTTTGATAAGATAAGCTTGTCGTCAATTATGTTGCAAGATTTGTTTATTTTTATTGAAATTACTGTTAAGTTTTCATTGCATATATTGAAAAATATATAATTTTATATATGTGAAATTAGTTATTATTTTCAAAACCCACTTATATCACTGATATAATTAAGTTCCGCATATCACTATCTTAAGCACCATTTGCATTTAAGTATTGATATAAATAAAATAACTTCAGTAAATAATTATTTGTTGAAGAATTTTTTAAAACAGTATTAAAATATTTAAATCAAAGGAAAATGCCGCATTATTGAACACTAGTAGCTGCAAAAATATACTTATAAAGTCGTACTAAAATCCTTATAACACCTTATATACTCACATTATTTAGTATTAAAGTTGCAATCACCTGAATATATACTATTTCAACATACAAGATATATTTAGAAGATAAAAGCTTGTTTAAACTACTAATAGCTATTGACAACTCCAATAAAAAAGTGTATGCTCAGTCATCACCTCTGATAATTCATGTGAAATCTTAAACTCATTTTGGCGAAATAATAGCTCTATTACAGTTTTGAACTCAACTACATTTTGGTTGAAGTTTTTCAGCCAAACCGTAAGAAAACTTTTGTTTTTACGAATTTCCACTCTTTGATAGTTTGGCTGCCTAAAATATCAAAAACATTGAATTGAGCATTAACGAAAAATATTAATAGACATTGTAAACGACGAATGATTTTAATCAGTTATTTTATATAAATACAGTTGAAAGGAATTTTTATATAACCAGTAAGGTAGGCCTAAGTTCGGGTGTCACCGAACATTTTATACTCTCGCATCAAATACCGTATTTGTGTAAAGTTTTMTTCCGCTATCATCATTGGTTCCTAATGTATATATTATACAGAGAAGGCATCAGATGGAATTCAAAACAGCATTATATTGGAAGAAGGCGTGGTTGTGAACCGATTTCACCCATATTTCCTACATGTCATCAGGGTGTTAAGAAACTATTATGAACCGAATTGCATTGAAATCGGTTGAGTACTTCCTGAGATATGGATTTTGGTCCATAAGTGGGCGACACCACGCCCATTTTCAATTTTTAAAGAAAGCCTGGGTGCATCTTCTTTCTGATATTTCTTCCGTAAAATTTAGTGTTAGTCGGTTAACTAACTTTTAGTGATTTTCAACATAACCTTTGTATGGGAGGTGGGCGTGGTTATTATCCGATTTCTTCCATTTTTGAACTGTATATGGAAATGCCTGAATGAAACAACTCTGTAGAGTTTGGTTGACATAGCTATAGTAGTTTCCGAGACATGTACAAAAAACTTAGTAGGGGGCGGGGCCACGATCATTTTTCCAAAAAAATTACGGACGGACAGACGGGCGGACGGACGGACAGACAGACAAACATTCGGATTTCAACTCTACTCGTCACCCTGATCACTTTGGTATATATAACCCTATATCTGACTCTTTTAGTTTTAGGACTTACAAACAACCGTTATGTGAACAAAACTATAATACTCTCTTTAGCAACTTTGAGACATAATGAGAGATTTGAGAGATAATAAAAATAGACACGACGGCGATCCGTATTATAGTTTGGGAGCATTCGGAGTTAATGTTTTGTTGTTTTAATTGATTTGTGTCCCGTATATTGAACAAAACACAACAAACAATAGCTTATTCCTCGTTTAGGATCGTCTTCCAAACGTTTCTTCCACTATAACTGTGTCAGCTGATTATTACCGCTTTATCACGTTTTGATTTCAGTTTGGACTGGGCTCCATAGTAAAGGCACTTATCGTTCTTATGAATTCTGGGGAGTTTAGAAAACCATACCTCACAACTTAATTGTGTGACAGATGTGAAATGTATACACATATACTCTATAAAGGGCATCCTTAAAACTATATTAATTTATTTAATTCAACTGACGTTCTCTCATAGGCTGCCTACCTAGAAATTTTCTAAATAGTCCACAGATCCATTATATCATAAGGTTTTATTACAATGAAATTGATGATTGCTTTTCTTGAATAAATTTTCTTCATTTAATATAATAATAATGTTGAAAAATTAAAATTTTGTGATGAAATGATCGAAGATCTTCAAATAAAACGATTGAACAGAACCGAGGTATCAAAAACATAAGTATACCTCACATTGTCGTTTGACTGTAGACCACTTTTCCTAAATATCTATACGTATGGACTTAAATATTGCCAACAACAGATATAGTATAATATTCGTATATATGTATATATTTATATCTGTATTTATTTATAATTTTAATAAGCATGTTTTACTTGAACTTTCTTTATGAGATTACTCACTAAATCTCAGATAAGATTTACAAGACCGTACAATGTATAGTAAGCTCACCTTTGTCTCAGCCATATATGAAATTGAACATATTGCAACAGCAAGCAATTGTTTGTATGAAGCAGATTTTCGCTGGGCTTTGCGAGCGAAATACGCGCTTGCAGTAAAGGTAAACATGAAGATAAAAGCAACATGAACCGCAACAGCAACATTATTGGCAACAAATAATACTTACTACATGCATTCTTAAGTTTGTGCACGTGTATATGCGTATGTGAAGATACACATACATACATTCACTTGGAGCCAACGTCAAAGCTAGAGTCAAAGTTGGAGATAGATAGTAAGCGGCACAGATCCATATGAGTACAACTAGGTACGGATTGTATATAAATATGCGACTTCCGTCATTGATACACGCACAAGCGCATGCACCTATTTACCGATACACATATAGATATATGTATGTGTGTATGTATTCTAGCGGCATACGACATGACAGTTGATTTTTGTTTGTGATATGCACAGAATTTACTGCTGCCATATTGGCATATATTCGTATATTTCTTCATAACATACACACGTGTACAATGAAATATTTATTTATTTGTGTGTGTGTATGTTTGTGCGAACATGGTTCTGTAGGCCGGTAATGTCTCCGAGGCAACAATATGCAATTGGTGAGCCATAAAAATCGAGCCTTTCTGCTGCCGTTCCGCGCATGCGCTGCAGTGGCTGCCACGCCAGCGTTAGTAACTGTATGTTGCAGACATTATACAATGACAACTATCTTTGCACACAACTGTAGCAACTACTGTGCAGTCATATGAGCCACAACTGCTGGCCGTGGCAATGCGCACGCGTGCACTCGTTCACCACGTATCGCTGCAACATTCTCGTATGCATATATACACAGTGCAACATATAACTGAATTTTTGCACAATTCAACAACATTGTGTAAAGAAACAGTGACAACTGCAATAAAAACAACAATATTAACAACAAACCACTTTACAATCGCAACAAGATGATCCGTCAACAGTTGTATAGTTGCAACAGCATTGAAGCGTCAACACAGACAGGCTGTAAGTTGTTGCAATTCAATGGCAGTAAACAGCAGCTAACCGCCAATTTTGCTGTGTGTTTTGTTCGTTTTTTGTTTTGGTCCAGATCGTCCGGCCGAAACGCCTGTTTCCGTTGGCCTTTTTCGTACTCCTCTTGGCGTATTTGCACACATGGCAACATACATATATGTAATTGCAAATTGTTTGTTGTTGCTGGCATCAAAAGTGGTATTCGTTAAACACCGTACGTAAAACCGTTAACTGTTGCAATATTGAAATTTATTTTTATGTTATTAATTTTTTTTTTTCTGTGTTGGCAAAAATTTGGTCAATTCACATATATTGTGCACTTACAAACATCTCTCGACATACTTACATTCTCTATCTATATAAATACGTGCATATAAACATATATATGTAGAAGATTTAGCTGCAATTTAAAATTCTTCTACGCTGCTAGCACATGCAGTAACAAAGTGGGCTAATGGCATTACTACTGAACCGCTAAAGAGCGTAATAAATTTGAGCTTTTCGTGAAAGCTCCGGTAGCTTAGCAATGCCATATTGTTCCAACGAGTAGGTGGAAAAATACTACTAAAGCTACTAAATTTTGTGTAATGGGAATATTTAAGTAATTTTGTACATATATTGCTCAAGAGATTTACAAATGACCTCTTTAAGCAAAATAAAAATAAAGGTTTTCCGAGCTGTAGAACTTTTGAGTGTATACAAGGAACGTGTGACGATTATGATTTATTTAAATGTCTAAATTTTTAGAACACTACTATTTAAAAATTATATCTCTTCGACATACGTACCATTATGTATATATGACACTTAAATATATAAAGCTGCTTGAGCTTCGGCGCGTTTTTTATTATTAGACTATAAACGATCGAAAAAGTTATTACATCAACTTGTTGATATATCAAGTCAAAAGGCACCTACAAACCTCACTGTAACGAGCCTATGTCGAATATAGTATAACTTCGCTCTCATTGCATTGGAGCTTATGCAGCAATCTAAAGGGTGCTCCATTTCCAAGTTCTCCTCTTTTTTAAAGAAGAAGCTCAGGAATTTCAAATTTGTAGGGATTGATTATTATCATTCGAAATAACATTCTTTGGCATTCTCACCGGCATCATTTTTGAAGAAATATGGACCGATGATTCCACAGGCCCAGAAACCACACCAAAACCATATTTTTTTCTGGATGAGATGGCAGCGCTTTAATCCCTTCAGGTTGCTGTTCGTCCCAAATGCGACAACTTTGCTTGTTTACACTCCCATTTAGAAAAAAAGCAATGTCTCTTCACTTCAGTTCACTTTCAATTTAAGATTTCGACGTAAAATGCTCCAAGTCGTTCCATACTTTAGTCCGAATTGCTGCAAACGGCGCCGACTCAATTCTCCCCACCTACGGCTGTTATATTTTTTTCACTGCATGCTGGACGTGGTCTATTTGGTCGAATATTATCCAATAATGGATGCTGGGTCTCAAGAGGGGTGATGGTGACCGAATCGCGTGAAACACACTCTTTGCAGAAAGCGATTTGTAAACGTTGTTCAAGCATGATGAAATGCCAAACAATACTGAACAAAAGTTACATGACAGATTGACATGACTCACGTGTGATCTGTCAAAAAAAGGCTATTAAAAAACAGCACCTCTATTTGGATCACCAGTTAAATGACTTCCTATCACGTTTATATAAATGACTATATACAAACATATGTTATATAAATACATAAAAGGCAATACACCAAGAGTCCATATTCGCAAAGTTGCTTTCATTCATAAAACCAAACGTACAAAATGAACTGAAATGAATCTCTACCACCACCGTGGTGGTAGAGAATATTTTTAACTAGTTGTCCTGCTCAATCTGTAGTAAAGCAGACCTCGTTAACCGCATTTACCTTATTTATACATATTAAGAGAGTAAGTATATAGTTCCAGTCACATATGTATATATGTATATATACATATAAATATATATTTAGAGCGTCATTTTATAGTTATGGAGCTCTTTTCACGGTATGCATACGGGTGTGGTCCAATTCAACAGTCTGTCGAATTAACTAGTGAAAACATCATAACTAGACTCTCCAAATGACAAACAGAACTTGGCTCTTAAGCCAATACAAGCTTATCAACGCTTAATTCAATATTCCATACATTTGTTATAAGGACGGGGTGGCCTTGAGTGCCTTCAGCTAATTTTGTTTTCTTTTATATTTCATAAAGTCACGTTTAATCAAGAGTAATGATGCCTTTAATGAATGTAAAGTCTTCATCTACTAGCCAATTGTTGTTGCAAAAGATTCAAGTATTTTGGTAAAAATCTACCATTGACAAACTTCATACTCCAAATCATTTACCAAATGTGTTGAGGTGTTCCACACGATATTTTGGGATTTTCTGATGGCTCTCTGAAGCTAATACGACGACTTCCACCTACTGTTTCTTTAACTTTTTTGATATAAACAGCACAAACAGAGATGGATGGACAACTCGTATAAAGCAAGTTTTCGGCAATTGTATGACCATTGCTAAATATTTTTCACCATTTAAAAACTTGCGTGCGAAATAAAGTAGCTTTCCTTAAGCTCTTCTATAACATTTCAAACGGTACCGTAGCCGTTATTCAAGAACCCAAAATTGGAGGAAAATTCGTTATTCCGTTTATTTTTTCTTGGAAAAATCGTCCGACATACACACTAATGGACATATAGAGATCAAAAATCACAAGAACAGAACTGTCTGTTAGGAGATACCCAAAATGTGTAAGTAAATTTAAGCATTATCAAACATCTAGTGGGGTAAAGCAGGATATACACGAGTAAAGGTATTTAAAGAAACAGCAGAGTAAATTCGGAGAGTTTAGTTTGCTACAGTTTCTTGTTTAATGAACAATTTCGAAGAAAATAAAATTTGTGTTACTTTTAACATGTTGTGGATATAATACGAGAATGGTTAATAGAACATTGTACTGTCGGCAGATTCGGATATAGAACTACACCTTAGAAGTCTTAAATTTCTTGGAGTATAACAGTAATAAATAGTAACTCAGTATTATTCATATACAAGGTTTTTTTTAATTATTCCTTAGAAAGGTTAGGCATAGATTTCACTCACATCTAAAGATATGGGTAGCTAGTCAATATCACCTCTTTTTGAAGCTCTCAGTGATTTTTTTTTGGAGCTTATTATCGGGATGCTAAACCTATTAGCCTTAACCGCTTTTTCCATGAGTTTTCAACATGATAGATAAGCATTGATCGAAAGAGGAGTTTTGAATGAGTACACTGCTCCCTGAGTATTTATATTGGAGATCTCATAAAGGTCAGCGAGATGAGTGAGTTGATTTAGTTAGGTCCCTCTGTGTGTCTGTTTTCATGCGAAATAGTTCCTCAGTTTTCCTTTTTTCCATTAGAAATTGCTGACCTGTCGGAACCGCCCTTATCGGACCACTATAGCTACGAAACAACAGAAAAATCAGTATTAAATTCTTGTATGGACAACTTTTTCATTTGAGGCGATGTCTTCAGAAAATTTGGCATGTGTCATAGAAGAAATTATTTAAATCGGTATTTTATCATTTTCTCTTCAATAAGCTGCTTTTTCTCTTAAAGGAACTGCCGATATCGGACCACTATAACATATAGCTGCCATACAAACTGAATGATCTGCATCAAGTTCTTGTATGGAAAACTTTCACATTTGAAAATGTAGCTTCACAAAAGTTGGCACAGATTATTTTCTAAGGCAACAATGTAATCTCTACATAAATTGTTGAGATCGCTTAACTATAACATATAGCCACACAAACTGAATAATCGGAATCAAATGCTTGCATTAAAAACTTCCTCATTTCACGATATATCTTCACGAAATTTGGTATGAATTATTGTTCACTGAAATAGTGTAATATCGGAAGAAATTGTTCAGATCGGCTCATATAGCATATAGCTGTCATACAAACCGAACGATCGGAGTCAAGGGCTTGTTTGACATGGATTACTGCTTAAGGAAATAATATAATATAATTTCCGAAAAAATTCTTCAGACCAGATTACTATAGCATACAGCTTCCATACAAATTGAGCATATAATTACTAAAAGAAATGCACCTGTGAAGGGTATATTAGCTTCGGTGAAATCGAAATTAACGTTTTTTCTGTTTTTGATTGCTGTTGGTCTGTTTAAACAGCTGGTATTATGTCTTCAAACCGCTACACTTTAATGCTTGGCAAACAAAGCTGTTGTTGCAGTAACTGATATTTTTTACAATATTTCTAAAAACTTGAAGATTCATTAATATTAGAAACACATAAAAATGTTAGTTGCACTACAAACAAGGAACATTTTATTCTCTTTTTTATTCTCAATATCGTAGTTTATTTCCGCAATAAAATTAATGTAAATAGAGTGCTATGAAACCATAAAACACACCTTTCAATTTCTCTTTCCCATAAAACAAAATTTTACTACTAAATCTCCGATTTCCTTTCAATTTAAATTTAATTAAAAGTTTAATCACTTTCTTTCTTTCTCACTTACAGGTAAGCAACAGTAATGAAATCAATCAACGCGCTGCAGTAACCAAACTGCCAAAGTTCGTTCATTGCCCGCAAAAATACCACATACCAACATAATATTTACATACATATGCTCAACGGAGGCAAACAAGCATAGACTGGTGTGCCTATATACCATAGTCATGTGTATTAAATTCGCGTGTACATGAAAAATTACATCTATTCACGAGTTGGTATAAAAGAAAAAGTATGCTTTTCATTAGCAACACTTACAAACGCATTAAGCAATCATTTATAGTCAATGCAATAAATGAAATCGAATTCGTTACAGTGGCAAATCATGTATGTATGTATGTTTGTATGTATCTACAGGCTTATGAGCGTTCATTAGTGATTTCAGCAAAAATTAATAAAGTTGTTACATGCCATATATAGTATACAATTCTATGCTACATACAGATGTGCATATGTGTGTATGAGCGCGAATTAATATATATGTATGTATGTTTAAATATACTATCTGCAATCTCACTGGCGCTCCGCCACTTATGTATCTTGCACCCAACTCACAGTCCACTTGTCGCTGTACAAGTGCATGAGTCTTAAAAATATACCGCCGCAAATAAAAGTAATCACAATAATTAATCACAAAATTCGAATTAATCGTTGGAAATTGAACGCAGCGCATATGCAATTACGTTCACCTTGCATTCATTCATAAATAAATGCCAAGCTTAGGTAGAGCCGCAGCTGCAAAGCCACATACCTAAATCGACAATCATTCATACGCACAGCACAGCTGGAGGAGCATGCTGTATATATTTTTCTCCTTTTCCAATACGACGGCGCACTTGCGCTAAGCATTCGTTTCACTTTTCACCTCAACGCGTAATATAATAAATACGATTTTTTTCTCGATTGTTTGTATGTCAATGAACAAATAAAAAATCAACGAAAAAATGTAATAAAAGGAGACAAGAAATTAACAAAAAAAAAAAAAAAAATAACAACAACAAAACAAATACAAAAATCATAAAATAACGTTTGAATTGCGTTTGAAGCTGTGGAAAGAGAGAGTTGTGATGAGCCACCGCTCCCGTCGGCTTTTATATATGTATGTACATACACATGTATAAATCTTTATGAATGTGAGGAGAATACACCTTACGGTGGCGGCAGCCAACTAACCAGCAACACCCCACCAGCACGGTTGAACGAATGCAACCACACTTATCAATATTCGTTGATATATAATACGTGTTCGATATATAATATAATATGTGTAATATAAACGTGCATTTCTCATTTTGGAGGCGCCAAATATGCAATTTTACTGTATAGTTGTTGTATATTGCAGTTCAAATGACTGAATTTCATTGGCGATTGTGGATACAATTTCAAGTGCGAATTGAACAATTTGAAAAGTCATAAAAGAAATGTACATGTATATGTTATATATGGTATATATTACATATGTATGTATAGGTAAAAAGTGAATACATAACAGAAGCATAAGTAAACAAAAATGGAATGTACTCAGCAAAAGTGTTTGTAAACATGGGTAAACAATATGTTGGCATTTAAAGTACATACACTAGCTTGAAGCACCAGCGAATCGAGTTTGGTCCTTTAAAATCAAACTCTTCTGTAACATACAAATTTTATTTCTGTTTAAACCAAGACCTTCCATATTATCGTTATGCAAGCAGCGCGTTTCTATAACTTTAAAAAGAAACTGCAATAAAATTTACAAGTAGAGAAATTTCTTAGAATAACTTAGGACAATTTCCATTAATTTTGAAAATGGATTAATAGCTTCTTTCAGTTCGGGGAACAAGAAAAAATCGCAATTAGGCAAATTTGGTGAATACGGTGGTTGAATACGTTTTTAGCTTTAAATTCGCTCAGAATCGTGGCACGATGCGATGATGCATTATCATCTTGAAAATCCATGAATTATTCGTCCACAATTCCGGCCGTTTTCGACGAATTTTTCTTACGCAAACACCACAAAACCTTATTGACCATCTGTTCCTCAGGAACAAATTCATGATGTACGAAACCACGAATATCGAAAAAACAATGAGCATCACATCTCCAAGAATGCGGGATCGGAATTGGCACTTTTTGCAAAAATATCAACCAGACTTATTCGAACGGGCTCGCGAGAGATGTCGAGCTCTCTGGCCATCTCTCTTTCAAGCACCGTATCGTTCATTTCTTTAATATTTACATCTGTTGATGAGCTCGACAATGAAGCATGTCTTCAACAATCTCTCGACCGTCTTTGAAGGTTTTGCGTAATATAACTAACGTAAGTAATAAGTAGGTTAGGTTAGTTTAGCCTAATAGACCAGTTTTGATCCTTATTGATACCAGATTCACTTCTGCCACGTAATCCATGAGGAGGAGGTATCCCATATGATTCCAATAGCTCACGCGAATTTCAACAGTTTTCGTACCCCACTAATGATACCATATCCCCTGAAATGTTGTTACGTTACATTTTCGGAAATTTACAGTGGCATAATGAAACACGAAATAAAATGGATCAAGTGTGAAACAAAATTCGATCTCGCACACGTTTTATTCCTCCCAAAAATCTGTTAATTTATCAGAGTCGCTGATATCGGGGCACTATAGGATATATGTACATTGTTGGCACACAAACGTGTCGACCAAAATCAAATATCTTCACGAAATTTAACAGATATTACTGTCTAAGGCAATGCTACAATCTCTAATTATGTTTCTCAGGACGGACAGTTATGACATATACAGGTATCTGACCGTTAAAACTTATTGTAAAAAGTATCGACTTTAAGGTTGTTTATGGGAAGCAAAGTGGCTAAAAAGCGCTAGGAAAACGGAATATTTATTATCATTCGAAATAACATTCATTCACATTATTTCTTTAGGATTATCTATTTCATCATACGGCCATGGTGGCCAATCGACCTACCCAAAATGTGACTTTTCGTTGAGATCGCGAGCTTCAATTTCAGGCATCAATAGTCGGTTATCATGTCATGACAACTGTCGCCATTCACGATCAGTTATTCCACCAGCCCACAAACCGCACCAAACCGTTGTTTTTTCTGGTTGAAAAGACAGCCCTTGAATCTTTTCAGGCTGCTCTTCATTTCATTCATTTTCATTTATTCAGAAATGGGCCCCATCGCTGAACAAAATTTGTGTCGGAAACGACGGGTCTCCTTGGAACTTTTCAAGAGCCTATAGAGCGAAGCGATGTCGCTGAGGAAGGTCAAGCGGCTTCAGTTCTTGCACAAAGTCTCTTTTGTATGCTTTCAATGTCAGATCTCGACGTAAAATGCGCCATGCGTAGTTGTTGCATGCTTCGTGTACACTCTTTAACTACAGCTGCTATATTTTATTAATATTATCCAATAATAAATGCTGGATCTCAGTGTGGGTGATGATGTTGTGAAAAGTGCGCTCAGTCATTCTTTTGTGATAAAGTTGAAAGATTTTGGAAACGTTGTTGAGGCGTAGGTTTTTCAATGATGAAATGCCAAACAATACTCAACAAAAATGGCAGGACAGCTTGACACGACTCACTCGTGATATGTCAAAAGGTCAATGGAAATAGTAGCTCTACTTGTATCACCCGTTAGATATTGTTGTTATAAGAAATGCACCACAGGAATCAGCTAATCTCATTCAGATACCTCAAATTAATCGTTACATAACTTGATAACTAGAAACAATCTACTAAGTCATTTTAAATATGAAATGAACAAAATTAATAGATATTTCATTCGCATACGCAACGCTGTGTTCCATAATTGGCAGTCGTGCTTGAACCTACTTAATTAACGTTCCACTTGTATTAAACTTCATAACAGTTAACGATTCCACGCCGCATAGCTATTTAATGCTTGTCTTATTCTGAAATCTTTGGCTAATTTGCCATTAACCTCTGTTTAAAAAATCGAAATAGTTTCTAGTTTACCAAAGGAATTATTAGAGGGGTTATTATGGGTTTTGCTATTTTTTAAATGTGGTTTCTTGATTTCTGATCGAAATGTCATAAGTCGACTGCTCCACCTGCTATGAATGTCTAAGGAAAAACCAACTGCAAATGCCAGATCAATTTAGATTTTCTAAATACACACACAATACTAGTTAGCTGCCGCACCAGCTAACATACAAGCAACTGTACTTGAGTTGTGATGATGACAACCGTATGGCACATTCAACTTGTCAGTGAATTTATTACTACTGTAGTGCACTATGTGCCATAGCGCTATTATTCGTGCGGTTATTTAGTCAATCAGACAGGCGGCTCAGTCGTTTACGGTATACCACTATTTATGTCTGTATGTGTTTCATAGCAGTCATCGACAGTTCGTTTGCTTCAACGTTCATCACTTTAATTGCAGTTTAATTGTAAATAAATAAATGTCAGCATTGTTGCTTTTGCTGCTGCTGTTGCTGTTGCAATTGTAGTGCCCATAAAAAGACAACCGAACAACAATAGATTGCATTCATTTTGAAAACTACAAATAGCTGAAGAATGTGAAGTGACAGGACGGAGCCAGCGAATGGGAATTCATCTAATTGAACTTGAAGTCGTCGCAATATGCACACTGAGCTACTGTCGGGCGGCCAGACTGCTTGGCTGTTGGCTGCATAAACACATATATAAATATATGTACATACAAATCGTGCGAACAGGTTGCCTTTGTGGTCGGTTCATTGGCTACTTGCTGCTTCGCTGGCTCCCTTTTCCAACCAATTTCCACACTTACATACGCACATGGTGGCACACAATGGTGATCACTTTCTTTCCATCAAATTCACTTTCACTTGCTGCCATCGAACGCATATAGTATATACATATATTATTCTCTGTCCTAAAAATTGAAGCAAGCTGTCAATAGCAGTTGTAGTTGTAAAGCTGCAGTAACAGACATTAGTGGAGGCAGAAATCACATGGTCCCGCCACAGTTTGACGCCAATTATTGAAGTATGGTGGGCGCATTCAAAGCGACGAAACAAAATGTGGTTTATGAGAAAATAACTATGCAAAAGTTATAAAGATGGAGTTTTGTAAATATTACTCGTAAGATACTACTTTTAGTTGTTTAACCTCTTCTCAGCTAATCTAATTATTTCATTAGAGTTACGGATTTTTAATCAGAAGAATAGTCTACTCGGATCATTTATAACTCTAAATCATGTAAATATTGTTTCTCGTTTGGTTTTTACAAGCATTTTTTCGAACCCTTGTAAAAATTCACCCAGTTTTTTCGCATGGGCACCTGTACTTCGCCCGGTATTAAAAAAGTTGGCACTAGTTTAAATTTCTCTTTTCCGAATAGTGATAAAAGATGAAAAAGTATACTCGTAATTTAGTTATTATCAGTTTTTATTCGGCTTCCGTTACTTTTTGATACGCCATTCACAAGAACTCTTAAACTTTTGTTCAATAAATTTAGGCACTGTTTACTAAAAGTCAATTTTGGGATAGAAAATGTATTTTAACTTTTTATGTCCAGTTTTTGGATTTCGATACAAGATGTTTAAGAAACGAAAATTTAATTTTTAATATCTTTTTTTATTTGGTATAAAAATTTCAATTTTCAAATAAAAATTTATAAATGAAATGAAAAACTTTTATTTTTAATTGTAAACTTGCGATTAACATTTTTTTATTTTTAATTTCGGTTTTTAAGATTAAAAATTTTAATTTGTTTTAAGTTACGATTTTTTTCTAAAATTTTTTTCCAACACATTATTTGGGATAAAAATTAGTTTTTATTTTTTCATTCAGTATATGGAATTAGATTTTTGGGATTACAGAATAAAAAATTAATTCAAATTTTAATTCCGTTGTTTGCAATCCTATTACGAAATCACCCTCGAGAGAAGGGACGGACGAGAGAGGTTTTTTAAGATTGCATTACGATCGACATTTCATCTGTCATGGTATGTGGGACGGTAAAGGCAAGATTTCCCTCCCTCCAGCTTACAAGGTTGCGATCAAAGCTGGTGTACACGCCATGTTTTATTCGAAGGAAGGAATGACCGACCTCCTCCTCAGATCTAAATTCATGTTGGATAAAATAAAGAACGTAAAGCGCTTGAAGACAAAAATGTTTAAGCGACGGTTACAAAGCTAAATATGTGCGAAAATTAAAATTTGAAGATTAGAATATACTATATCAATAATCGTAATACGATAACAGTAGTGAAGTTGATTTCTGATACAAGAATGAATATCAAACTAATGAAAATAACATAGAATTATTACTCAAGTAGCCATAGCTATTTCATTTCCTTAAATATTATATTTTCTTAAATGATTTATTCTGAATTATTTCTGGTTTGAAAACTGTAAGACCATAATGAGACTAAGACTGTAATGCGTAACACGACAACATATATAAACACAAACCATTTTTTGGAAATAGGTACGAATCATAATATGTTCAAAATTTAAATCACATTATAGTGTACCATAAACTGTGCTTTGCAAGCTTTTAAGTCTCCCATTTTCTGGTTATAAGTGTACCCATGAGCTCGAAATTTGTTAAGCTCTTACCTATTCTCACCGTTAGCTAAAATATTATAACATTAAAATTTCGTGAGGATTTTTTTTTTTTAATTTTTTTTTTGCTACAACTGTTGTGGTTGGTTTCGTTGAAAATTGATATTGCCGTTGCTGCAGGTTGCTCATGGAGTCGTCGACATTTTCGCGCGCCTTGCTTAAGGTTTTGCTACGGAAAACGAAGCCAAACCAACATATTCATTCCTACCTGATGCCATTCGTTGCCTTTTCGTATGATGTTATTTCATATTTAAAAGCGTTTGATTTCACCTTTTATTTTACGTTTTGCTCTTAACTTTAAAAAGTGCAACAAATGAATATTTTCATATCGAAAACGAAAGTATTGCAACGACTTGCTGCCTGGCGGCGTCAACATCAAGCATTGGCTTTCCCTTTCTGTCGATCGGTTGTTGATCGTTGGTTCACCTGCGTGTTATGCGCGCGCCGTTGTTCAGCCATAATACCTGTACCTACACTCGCGCACATCGGCAATCGCACTCATTCATTCATTTATTCATTCACTCATTCAACAATTTATTCGTTGCACCATTGATGCGTGTTGCAGCTTTCGATTTTCAAGCGCCAGCATGTTTGGGCTTTTTCTTAAAGTTGGCAGTGATGTACCGTGGCGATACGTCATCATGTCAATTATGGCATCTGTCAGGTATTTCTTTGTTTCGGCTTTTGCTTTCTTGCTTTTTAATTTTGTTGTGCGCTTTGGTTTCTTGTGAAAGATTTTCAATTAAATGCGATTTATTTTAAAGATTTTTCAAGTTAAGCCGCAGTTTCAAATTTCTTTCAAACCGCACCTTTATATTTTAAATTTTCTCCGCTGTTATTTGTTGTTATTTTTATTTGATGCAGCCGCATCTGACTCAACAACGCACACAGCGTGTGTGTGTATATACATATATTCATGTATGTACATGTGTGCTTGTGAATATTTTTTTGATTTATGGGAAAATTGTGAAGATCATAAAAATAAATAAATTCAATTAAAGTGGAACACACACGCCGACAACAGCAAAAATCGTACCCGCACACCATACATAGCACATACATATTTTTTTACAAGCATTTGTGTGTATGTGTTTGTCCAGCACTTGCGCCAACACTTAAGCTTGCGCGTTCGAGTGCAATAGCAAGTGAAATGCAGCTGCGCTTCGAAATGAAAATTTAATTACTTTTTAATCTTCGCGGCTTCTGCAGCAAATTAAGCAAATAATTACAATTAGTTGAGAAAAAAGAAAGTATGGGTGAAATAATCAGAAAGTGTTTAATCACGGTGGCAGTTAAGAAATTAAAAGCTCATTAATCATTAGAAATTTCTGTCACAAGTATGATAGGAAATACAGTTGAGAACTTTGAAATTTCAGCCTTATGCCCAGTCAGATTTGATTGAAGTAATCATAAATTTTTCTCCTTTACTGGCGTAGGCACCACTTACGCGATTATAGTCGGGTTAGCAACAGCACGCCAGTCGTTTCTTCTTTACGCTTCGTGGCATATTCCAAGCGCAGTCAGGTCTTTCTCCAACGGAGTGGAGGTCTTCTTCTTTCTCTGTTTCCCTCGGCGAGTGCAGCATCGAATACTTTCAGAGCTGGAGTGTTTTCGTCCATTCGGACGACTTGACCTAGCCAGCGTAGCCATTGTTTTTTAATTCGATGAACTCCGTCACTGTCGTCGTATATCTCATACAGCTAATCGTTCCATCGAATGCGATATTTGCCGTGGAAAACGCGCTAACGATCATAAATCTTTCGCAGAACTTTTCTCTCGAAAAATTCAACGTCGACTCATCCGTTGTTGTCATCGTCCATACCTCCGCACCATACATGGAGCAGCACGTAAATAATGAGTGACTTATGGATTTTGATTTTTGTTCGCCACGAGAGGGCTTTGCTTCTCAATTGTCTATGCGATCCGAAGTAGCACCTGTTGGCAAGAGTTATTCTACGTTGGAGCTGATATTGTTGGTGATGTTGATACTGATTCCAAGATAAAAAGTTATGACTGTCAACAGTGACGTGGAAGCCTAGCCGCAAGTGCGACGACTGTTTGTTTGATCACAGGAGGTATTTCGTCTTGCCCTTGTTCACTACGGGACCAATTTGCTTTGCTTCGTTGTCCAGTCTGGAGAATGCAGAACTGACGACGCGGGTGTCGAGGCCAATGATATCAATATCATCGGCATACGCCAGCAGCTGTACACTCTTATAGAAGATTGTACCCGATAGATTAAGTTCTGCATTTTATGGTTGTTTCAAAACAGATTTTTTTTATTTGTTCTGATTTTTCGTACAGCACCAATTAAAAATATATATAATTTCGTTACTTCTGGATTACAAATTAAATAAACAAAACCAATTTGGTTTCATTTTCTCCTCCCGGGAAAAGAAAATTCACCATATCGATAAATGCCAAACCCAAATCAATTGGCTAAAAATGTGAATAGGGTTTATAGTTCTGACCCTGTAGGAATCAATCACACGCAAATATGGTTTAGTTGTTTCCATTCCGGTAATTTTGATGTAATACGCTCTGCATGACCAATGTTCAAAAATATTGATTAAATAATAAAAATCGCCGGATCCGATTTCTATGTTCCAAGAGCTGTTTTACGACGATCTGACATCAAGTTATTATATTATTTCTGTTTATTCTGACTAATTTTACTGATGGAAAAAACGTTTCTAGAGAAGCTTGTGAAAATTGAATGTTTCAGTTTTTTGCCAATGCTTTCTATAAGAATAACATTATAAAATTACCTTCGAAACGGCAACCAGCTATCGAGTAAAATGGTTTTCACGTAATTATACAATTTAATACATAAATAATGGATTTATACGTCGTAAAATATGGCCATACTCCACTTTATAAATGAAAGGATCTGTTGAATCTC
Source organism: Bactrocera latifrons (assembly GCF_001853355.1). Classification (NCBI taxonomy): domain Eukaryota; kingdom Metazoa; phylum Arthropoda; class Insecta; order Diptera; family Tephritidae; genus Bactrocera; species Bactrocera latifrons. The sequence continues at coordinate 312,301 of NW_017535297.1, forward strand.
CAAGTAACTGTAAATTACTTTGCTTTACTTTTTTGCCGTTAATATCATGAACTAGTATTATTTTTTTGTCGAAATGAAACTATCGACAGTTTCTATTTCGGTTATTCCTGTAGAAATACCAAGAGCTTAGAAATTGCGAAAAGGTCCATAAACAAGCCGAGTTGTCGGCATGAAAGTACCCTAGCATTTAAAAGGACCATTCTCACAGGCTCTGCAATATAAACTTACCAAATAACCATGAATGTTAAATTGTGACACCACAACCCCTACATTCTCCAAATTTATTAGTGTATCAGTATTTTATAATGCTCGAAGAGAATATACTATGCTTTGTTAGGGAACTTTTTTATAAACAATACTGTTACTTTTCGAAAAACAATATCCGAAAGTTTTGTTTTTATCGTCATACTCGTATTACACCAACCAGCTTTACGAAAGCAATAAAAAATGCTCGGTTTTGATGTTATAACTCATCTTCTGAAACATGACACTCTGATTAAGATTTGTGGAGCTATATGTTAGTTAAAATGAAAGCAAACAAATGCATTAGACTATCTATATATTTTGGCCCAACAGAAAAAATCATTGTCCATATGTTTTGAATAAACAAAATGCATGTATTTTAACAACTTTTTCGATTCTCACCTACGGTAATTGATGCCAAAAACAAAAACATTTAAAAGTCCATTCGCTTCATTAGTCATTTTTAGTTTGTCAATCAAAAATATTTGTTTTCAGAACTAAAAAAAAACTAATACTAATTTTATATTGTATATTTTACATGCCTCCCTTCTCAAATTAATAACAAAAGCCGGTAACACCGCCTGTAAGTATGCTACACTGAATAATATGTTTTAAAATATCAACAGAAATCACAATTTTATTCATCATTTATGTCTATGTATACTTATGTACCTGAATTCATACGTAGGATGGAGTAAATTCTGCATTAATTTTTTTAAATTTTTTTTGCCACTTTAAGTCACTTTCATTGTTTTCTTCATAAAAATTTCGCCAATATAATTCGGAATATAGTATTTTACATCATCGTTTTTTAAATTTATTCACCATCGTTTTTTTATTTACCTATCACTTAATAATGATTGCCTATCCATCGGTTCGTTTTTTTCGCAATCCATTCTATTTTTCTCCGAGTTTTGTAAGGTAAAAAACTATAGCTGTAGCTAGAGCAAAAAATGAAGTGCTGTGCTCTGCTCTGGCCTAACTTTAGCAAAAAATTGGGAGCGGTAGTAGAGCAGAGGTAATAAAATTTTCATTTGCTACAGCTCCGCATACAGCTATCATATGAACTGAACGATTGGAGTCAAGCACTGTTATGGACAATTTTTTCATTTGACAATATAGTGCAATTTCAGAAGAAATGGTTTAGACCAAGTTGCTTCAGCATGTAGCTGATACACTCTTCAGTCCGAACCAAGATGAGGTTTTTGTATACTACAAACGAAGTTAACGTTTTTTTTTTTTTTAATTTTTTTATTTTTTTTTTTTTTTTACACAAATTTGCGAGTAAATTTATACGTTGCAATAATTATTATAGGTAGATAATTGGTATGTATGAAGAATAATGGTAATTCTAATTAAAATTATTAACAGGTAACAAATTCATTCCGCTGCATTTGCATTTATTCAAATTTACTACAACGCTCAATACTACAACAATAGCATCATTAAACCAACTCCACCCACTCCCTAACAGCTGGACATTACTTTGCATTATTTCTGTTCACTTTAATTGTAATTACATTTTGCATATTTTTCTTTTATCGGCAATACTTGCAATGTGTCAACTGACTAATAGCCAGTCGTAATACAACACTTAATAAATAACTTCCATTGTACTTCGGCGTTGAAGTCAAAGGGGTCGTTGATCGTTAGATTTTAGTAGGGTGGTGCAAATATACTCCAACACATTCTACAAAGTACCAGTTTTTTACCTTTTTTTTTTTAAATTGCATTTTCAGTTTTTCAATTAATTTTAGCCAAACTACTGAGTTTGCATAGTGCTCAATCGCCATGTTGAACTACTTATTCATTTTCTTAATTGTTGTTCGTTTTCGTCTATTTCTTTTGCTTGCATTTACTCGTTTACTTTTTTGTGTGTTTCTTGGAATATCTCCATCTCCATCACTTCTCCTATTTTTATTATTTTCCTAATTTACTTCTGTTTTGATATTTTCCAAAAAATTCAGAGCGGCGCTTTTGCGTCCATACAACAATTGCCATTTTTTCGGCATTTGGCTCTATGCTGCCGAAATCCTCTCTGACCACGCTCGACTCCAAACCAAAGATAAGGCGGTCGTTTGTTGGGGTTGTTGGGTCGTTGATTAGTGAGTGCCGCGTTTGTTGGTTAGTTGGTCGTTCGGTCTGTAGGTGGCTGAGCCTCATTCAGCGATTGTCTTCACGTAATTGTCGTTACCATTCACTATTAGTCATGTCAATGGGTTTCGCGAAACACACAATCACAAACACTCATACAGTTCAATCGTCTGTATACACCAGCAGTCCTCCATAATACTCACGTTCAATTTTGCGGTTAAAGTACTTACACGCGCAACGACTGTCCGGTAGCCACGGCGACAGTGCACGTAATGGCCCTAAAAATAAGATAAAAACAATACACAGAAAATAAAGTAAATTGGAGCAATCAAAAGTTGGCTGCCACTGTTGTTGTTTCTTAGGCGCGAAAAATATCGGCACTTTTTGTGCGCTTTATTGTAGGAAATTACTTAATATTATTTCCCTATTCATTTCGCTATATTTACTGTTGGTGTATTAGATTAGCAGCCACAGCACAAAATAAAAATCATATTATTCACGTTTAATCTGGCTAGCGGTTTTTTGTTGCGCATAATCGTTTCCTATATAATTTCGAGAACTCTCATCGAAATTGTGGTCTTAATTAAGAAATATGTCTTATCTGTCTATTGCTCAACTAATTTATATTTATAACTAAACTGTCATTATGTATGTTTTCTTTCCGATTTCAAGGCATCACGCAAGGTTTCAAAATGCGGTTACCTCTTCGTAGCACCCGATTGGGACTTTAGCAATCCGTTGTACAGAACGAAGGTAAGCTAAGTTTTATTTTTTTAAACTTTACTAACAATGCTGTTATACTATATAAACAATATCAATAATTTTATAATGAAATGTATAACTAATATAATCATTAAAATGTACATTTTTGGAAAATTCATATTTATATTTTCCTTTTAAATAGGTAATAATGATAATGGTAAATAATAATAATGATTCAAATGCGTGATTTCAGTTGTAGCAAGTAAAAGTTTAAATGACGACATTTAGTAATATCCGTCATCGATTACAATGTTTTCGCTCGCTATCTTTAAGCTTCGTTTTCTGGTCGGAAATTGTGCCTTCACAATGCTACCAAAAATTTTTTTTAAGAATTGATACCAAACATGGCAAAATATTGAAATTAACAATGAATTTATTTTGTTGATTTCGAAATTTTAAAGCTTAAAATAAATTCATATGAGACCAAACTTTGGGGTTACTAAAACGTGTTTTGTCATTGAAACAAGAATTTATGCAGCAAAGGAAAAAATAACTGCTTGTATATTAATAGAGGGTTTCAACGCAAGTGCGCCCGTTTGTTTGAACATCTGATATAATTTGATCGATTCGCTGCTCTCCTATGGACGCATAGACGACAGCTGATATTTTGTTAAAGAAATTGTCTATGTGAAATTTCCAGAATCTAGCAAATACTAGACATTATTTTAATCAATAATACTTATTTAAAAAAATTTTATAATTACGGTTCACGCCCGGTTCACAGCACACGAATCAAAGTTTACAGTAAAAGTTATTAAATAGTCACACGAAACGATTGTCAATCAAATAATAAACAAAAACTTTGCAATTATAAAGTTTTTTTGTAATAGCCATCTAAAAATATTGTACATTTTAATGTATAATATATAAGAATTAGATAAATCAATGCTTACTAGTGTGCAATATGTATGTGTTGAATATGGACCTAAGTTTGTAACATGTAGAACGAAAAGTCGAAACAACTTATCAAATATACATATATGTATATATACTAGTGGATCGGGCCACGCGGTACTGTCTTCATTTTATACTCTGGCTGATAAAGTGATAATCGAGATTTCATTATCGGTTTTTTTTTTTGTTTTTGCTGTAAAATTAATTAGAGTAGATCAGTTTGTGTACTTTGAGTATTGCACTGTGTTTTCATTTATTTTAATTGTATTGAAAAGTTATAGTCCGATCACGACAATTTTTCCACAAATACCGTATTTGTGTAAAGTTTTATATCGCTATCATCATTGGTTCCTAATGTATATATTATAAAGAGAAGGCATCAGATGGAATTCAAAATAGTGTTATATTGGAAGAAGGCGTGGTTGTGAACCGATTTCACCCATATTTCGTACATATCATCAGGGTGTTAAAAAAATATTATGCACTGAATTTCATTGGAATCGGTCGAATAGTTCCTGAGATATGATTTTTGGTCCATAAGTGGGGATGCCACGCCCATTTTCAATTTTTAAAAAAAGCATGGCTGCAGCTTCCTTCTGCTATTTCTTCCGTAAAATTTTGTGTTTCCGACGTTTTTTGTTAGTCGGTTAACGCACTTTTAGTGATTTTCAACATAACCTTTGTATGGGAAGTGGGCGTAGTATCCGATTTCTTCCATTTTTGAACTGTATATGGAAATGCCTGAAGGAAACGACTATATAGAGTTTGGTTGACTTAGCTATAGTAGTTTCCAAAAAATTTATGTCCAAATATGTCCCTCCCTAATGCGATCCTTTGTGCCAAATTTCATTTTAATATCTTTATTTATGGCTTAGTTATGACACTTTATAGGTTTTTGGTTTTTTGGCATTTTGTAGGCGTGGCAGTAGGCCGATTTTACCCATCTTCGACGTGTACCAAGTTTCATTTTGATATCTTAATTTTTACTCAAGTTACAGCTTGCACGGACGGACGGACAGACAGACATCCGGATTTCAACTCTACTCGTCACCCTGATCACTTTCGTATACATATATAACCCTACATATATCTGACTCTTAGTTTTAGGACTTACAAACAACCGTTATGTGAACAAAACTATTATACTCTCCTTAGCAACTTTGTTTCGAGAGTATAAAAATAACAAATTTAAGGCTGCTTTTTCAATGTCTGGTTACCAGCCTTTCTGTCCAGTTAATAGAGTTGTCCGCCAGTAGATGGTACTTAATAAATATCAATAAATTGTGGGACCGGCCAATGTGCATGATTAAAGGAGATGCCCCCTTAATAGAGCGTCCATTTAATAGAGCTTTCACTGTTATTTTTGTTCTTATCTTCTAAGTTGGTTCGAACTGAACACAGCATGTTAAATTTTGCTAAAATCGGTTCAGTAGTTAAGGGTCAAACAGCATGACACGTAATTTTCATATATGTATAAAGACTAGCAGACCCTGTCACTTGTTGCTGTGGCTAATTTTTTTGTTATATTATATTGGTATAGAGTCTTCACGGGGAACAGTTACCCCTTAATACAAGGAAATTATTATGTACGAACGAAGACCGGAACGTTAAAGCTGGTATAAGAATCCACTGGATTGAAATTTGAAGGGGAAGGACTTTTAATACGATTGAACAAAATTTTCATACTATTGAATTTGGTAACAGTTAATACAAAAGAATTAATTAAAAAATAATTTTTTTTATTTAAATTCCTAACAGATAGTTTTAAATCTTTAAGAATAAGTTTCAATATTTTGAATTATCAATACTTTTAATCTAAATTTAATTTAGCACAAATAGGTGCTCAATATTTTTGGTTAATCCGTATTTAGCTAGCACAAATAGATACGACGGTTTTCCTACAAGTGAACATGCAACATATAGTTTCCATGACAAAAACATGGATTTCCCAAATCTAAACCACAAATGGACATTGTTTGGCCTCGAGATTTATTTATCGTCATTGCAAAAGCTAAACGAACCGGAAATTGTAGCTCCTGAAGGATACCGTAGGATCCGATGGTATCATTACAATACGTGGCAACAGGACCACTTCATCTTTAAACTTTCCAGATGATTTGGTTGCTTCACGAACATTTACATTGATATTTTTGATAGCCAAACTCGCACCATTGCATAATGGAGGTGGATCCAAATTACGCAGGAGAAAATTAGTTGAACCATTCTTTAATCGAATACTATGTGGTGGCATTCCGGGTGTACATTATCTAGTGAATTCAATTAGAAAACTTACACTTTCATTTTCACTAAGAACAGTATCGACTGATTTAAAACATCAACATTTTTGGCTGCCAAAATAGCCCGCTCACGGAGCCAGTTATGATTCAAGTAATCACCCTGTATATTCGAAAAAATACTCCGAATCAATTCATTTTTTTTTTTCCTCAAGAACATTGCATAAATTATTTGGCAGTTCAATGCCCTTTCAACACGCTTGCATCGTGCCTCTCTGCTTCGAGCGTTGTTGAGTCTTTGTCTATTATATGACAGTCGCAATTATCCTCCAAAATATTATAACAGATGACGTTAACTATTGGCTGGATTGAGTAAGCATTTAATAGATGGTGCTATGTTAAAAACACAAATTTAATAGCATAATAATTACGTATTGCTGAAACTAAGCTGTACCTAAATCAATTTTGTATTTAAATATTAAAATAATTTGTGATTATGCTAATAAACTGTAGCTTCTATAAGACGTTTGTACTTTTAACATAACGCCATCTGTTAGAAACTTTTGGAGCTAACAAATAATTCTATCTGTCAAATAACAGACAAATAATATACAAATAATTTGCAATAATATAACATTGTGATTATAAATAGAGATGTAAGCTACCCTGTTCCTCGAGTTGGATCAAATTGCACACGGTGTGCAATTACATTTAAAATCGGTTCAGTGATTTTTATATATAACGATATATAGTATAAATGATCAGGGTGACAAGCTGCGTCGATTTTACCATGCGCGTCTATAAGTCTGTATATACGCGAACTAATCTCTCAATATCTGAGATACCGATATGAAATTTTTCACACGTTCTTTTATCTCAAGGAAACTGCTCATTTGTCGATACCACCGATATCGGACCTCAATAGCATTCTGCCATACAAACTGAATGATGTAAATTCAGTTCCTATATTAAAGAATTTTTAGTTACTATCTCTGAACAAACAAGAGTTACTTTAAAAAAAGAACCGTTCAATGTCCGAACAATTTATTCAGATCGGATCACTACAACATATAGTTGCCATACCAACTGACCGAAAACCAAATTATTTTTATTTGGGAACAGTATTAAGCTTCGGTGAAGCTGAAGTTAATAATAATTTTTGTTTTATTTGTCAAATATATGTATATACTTAATATGTATAATATATGTATGTACATATACTATGTGTATATGGAAACACCAAACAACAAATTTGCTGCACCTTTAAATGGCACGTCTGTTCTCCAGCTCCCACATCACTACTGCACCTCAATGAAAAGCATTAATGCACAATTTGAATAATGATATCTATAAATGCGATGAAAAAACGAAACTGCAACCAAAAATGCATTTTAATGAGCTGCATTGAACAAAGAATGCAGGCACCTCTGGACTGTTTAGAAAATCATGAATGAGATGAAACGCCTAAACAATGCTGGCATTTTTATTTAGCAATTAGTACTTATAAGGATAAATCACACACGAGCATATTACATATATATATGTATATATGTATATACTTACATATATACGTATGTACACATATATTTTGTACATGTATAAACCGCAGTGGCAAAAATGAGTGGGTTATATATGTATGTATTCACCAAATGTTAGGTTTATTCTTTTATGCTCATTTATAGGGTGGTCTTCCAGGAGCTTAAAACAAATACTTAATATGATAGTTATAATAATTATTTTAAAATAGTTAATACACTAAAAATTTATTGATTTATTTGCTTTCAATCCAATAGAAATGTGATCACACATGAATATCGAATTTGTAGCCATTGAGATTTCTTTATAATCGAATGCCGTTACAAAGAGAGTAAACTTGACAGTCACACAGTGAATCATAAAGGCTACCGTAAATTTTATACCATTGGCCGCTTCTGTATTATAAAAGTTCTTCAAAAAATATTTCAATTATCAACGTAGTGAAACACCCTATAAATTCAATATTTGAATTTCGTTTTTATAAATTATTTATTAGCTGTGTTTTTTATTATTTATTCATGCGCGTAAAAATGCTAATTAGTTGCACTGATTTGAAATAGAAATACACGTATATAAGAATGTGAGCTGGCGTGTTGTCGGTAGACCCAATATGGTTAATAGATAATTTGCAATAGGTGATAAATGCCAGATTTATTAGTGCAAACGAAGCGTATTTGTAACTGACTGCGTACATTATTACTTTATGGTTCTTATTTCCAACACCTACACACATTTTTTTTACTAAATTTTTCAAATGTGAACATGAAAACAAACAAAATATGCAACACTTCCTACACCCTCCTACATTGCCTTTGCTCTTCTAGATGTAGTAATTTGTAGACAAGTAGACAAATTGTCTTCCATACTCGCATGTACTCGTTAAATACTCTCAAATGAACTAAATGTATGACTTCAGAATAGTTATTTCATAGCTAATTGTCATTCACGGTATTTGTGCTGGAGCTTAAATACCGATGCTCCGCTTACTTAGTATGCCTAACACATTTTGTAGCGGATTAAGTCTACGGCACCGACATTTAAATGCAGATATTTAAAATAGAGCAACGTAGTTATGCGTTTTTATACACCCCTGACAAATGTTGCATAGGGTAAAATAGTTTTATTAAAATAAAAATTCCTAAAACGAAATACCTTAATATTTATATGATTACATATAGTAATATATACAAAATCATTTGTTTGATCGTCGGCGCATATATAACCCGTATAGAATTTTGATTCTTAAAATTTATAAATATCCCACCTAGCGTTCTCTTGAAGCCTGTGGACAAATGAATGCAATTGTTATGTCACACGACGCTGTATCAGTCGATCATCGCCTTCCGCATTTAAACCAACCCGTATTACAGTTATTATGACATAGATATAAAATTTATCTAAATATAAACTACAAACTGCGTTCTAAAGTAAAAAAGGACTTTTTGATCTAGCGCCCCTTGGTGGCGCCATCTATATGTCGACTGGTGCGTTAGAATCTGCTATCTTTTTTATGACATTTCATCGGTTGGAAGTGAAGTTATTGCGTTTTAAGTGTCAGCATGTTTGTGTTATCGATACGAAAATGAGCATCGAACAAAGAGCCAACATTAAATTTTGTTTTAAAATTGGTAAAACTTTTACCGAAACGTTTCAATTGATGAAACAAGTTTATGGCGTTGATTGCCTATCCCGTAACGGAGTGCACGAGTGGTTTCAGCGATTTCAAAGTGGTCGTGAGGACATAAATGACGATCAACATGTAGGTGAATAAAAATCAGCCGAAATCATCATTGAAATTCATGGAAATTGAATTAAACATCTTCAAAACATCGATTTATCGCATTTTGACCGAACATTTGGGTTTACGAAAGGTGTGTGCATGGTTTGTTCCGCTCAAATTGACTGACGATCAAAAATTTCTCAGAATCCAACATTTGAAGGATGATTATTTAACCAAAAATCGAATTTTAATCATTAACCACTCCCCGTGTTCACCATATATGGCACCGTGCGACTTCTTCCTTTTCGGAAAAATGCATTTGCCCAAAGTGTTATGCAGACGTAGAGGCCATTCAAAAGGCTTGCACCGGCAGACTGGCGGCCAACATGCTAAAACACTCGTTCGACATGCTTTTGGTCCGTGCAAAAAGCTGTATTGAAGCTATTTTGAATAAAGGAAATTGATTTTGCCAAAAAAAACCATTTGTTCTGTTTTTTTAAAGTCCGGTTTACTTTGGAAAAATCCTTGTAAATAATTATTTCATCATCAAAAAAAAAAAGGAAATCGGATTGAATTTATAAATAATTATGCACCAAAACCAATAATTAAATATCTGTACGTATTTACAGACTTAATTATTTGGAGAGTTACGTGGAATATGTTTTCAAGTTATTTCATAGAGTAATTTCGAGGCTTGTTGTATGGTTGTCAGAAAATTTCGTAAAACTTCACAGTTAATTTTAGTATCCTATTTTAATGAAGGTGATAACCTTCCTTGACAAACCAACAGGTTCCTCGTTTAGAATATAAATCTTGACTGTAAACAAAGTTATAATATTTTTTAAGACCATGAAACGTACGGTTAGGGAAGCATTTCGATGTAATACATATAAAATAAAATGTATGACAACGACGGCTCATGAATAGATTTAACGGTTACAGCAATTTGTCACTACGCCTATAGCGTTAGGAAGTGTGACAGGTGTGAATGGTGACGGTCTTTGGGGTTTATGCATGTCTATGTAAATAAGTAAGTATTCATATATATTTGTACATTCGTATGCATCACAGTGGCTTCTGTATTTCCTGTGACAAGCGTAATGGGTGTTATTGACAGCAAAGTTGTATGCAGTTGATATGCATTTGCATGCCGGAGCAGTTTATGAAAGCCCACCACTGTGCTGAGCTGTTATTGAGCTTAAAATATTTACTTGAAAAGAGGTTTATAAATAGACACATAGACACTATGTAATTATTGTGTCTGACAAATTTAAGAAGCATAATTTATATTCAATGCCATGGCGGTAAGTTCTACCTTAATTAAGTAAGCAACAATGTAAAAAGCAAGTAAAGGAAAAAAATATATATTATAATGTATATAATAATATATATTAATATAATAATATATATTAATTTATAAAAATTTAGCTACAATTACAATGTACTAAGTCCTGTCATAAGTTCTATTACATTTTCAAATAAATATAAAATTACGAAATTCACTTTTTTCCACTCTAAACTAGCAGAGATCTGAAAGTGACAACGCTAATAATTTGAGAATTATTGAGTGAAACTTTGATAGTATTCTCATCACTTAATACGTTGGGACAAGGATAGACTTTTTTGTTTGTGAAGATCTCTTGATCAGGTTAAAGACTTCTCAGCCTATGCAGTAAAATATATCAGAAATTGCTTGCATTATTGACAGCATTTGTTTCTAGCTCAACACATTTGTGCCGAAATTTGCAACAGCAAAGTAGACATAGCATATCCATTAAGATTATAGAACTGTTTACAAAATAGCGGTACCATAAATCACAGTTTGTTAAAAAGTTATTTACAAATTCTCCTTGCAACATAACTATAAAACCTCTATGACGTGACGTAACCTTGTTTAACCTTTTCAGGCACTCTCATATTTTTTTTAAAAACCCTTCAAATACACGCTGTGACATCGCTTCACCAACTTGATGCCACTCATATTTATTTATTGTCATTATTATTATGCATAATATGGTATATAAATTAGTGTTAATTAACTTTTATACTACAGCATTTCCTTATGCATAAAAGTATACCTCATACGAGACTGAAAACCTTGCAAGCGGCTAAGTCGCATGAAGTACTTTGTAGCAGGCCCTCAACTACCGGATAGCTGCCAGTGCCACTTCAGCGAACGAGTGGCAAGTGTCAGCAACTCACTCTTCTTGTTTGGCTTTTGCAAAAACAAGGCAGTAATAACAGCGGGTGAGCATGTGCTAAGTATGCGCTGCAAACGCATCGAGCCAGTTTGCGTTGCGCTTTCAATGAAAACTGCTTCCTGGATGTATTAATAAGCAATTAAGAAAAACCTGTAGAAAAATAAAATTTACTTCTAAAATTAAACAGCTAAGTACTTTAATTAATTAAAATTGTTTAAGTGGGGCTTAAACCATATATAAAATATTTCATATTTCTAATCAAAGATCAAATTATTTTTTTTATATTTATAATGAACTTTAATGAACCAAATTTGTACCATTTTGGTCGACCACTTTTTGCTATTTTTCCACTAGAGAAATTATTTCATCAGTGTAAAACTTTTATGTTTTCTCGGCGATCAGTAATTTTCACAGGGCTCTAGAAGCCAACTTTTCTCCACTAAGGGAGTTCTGCGTTGACCGAAGCAAATGACAGTCCCATGGTGAAAGATCAGGGTTATATGGTGGATGCATCAAAACTTTCCAGCCAAGCTCTCCCAGTTTCTACTGAGTCATCTAACGTTGTTTTGAGGGAAGACGAAGCCTTTTCTTTTGATCAGTTCTGGCCGTTTTTTTTTTCATTGCTTGCTTCAATCTCATGGGTGGTTGGCAGTAAAATGTATAATAATTTGTTCGACCAATCTGGAAATCTGGAAAACTGTTCGTAGAATTGTTCAGGTCGGCTCACTATAGCATATAGTTGCCATACAAACTGGACACATAGTTGCTAAAAGTGCAGTCAAAGTTAACTTTTCCCGATAATATGTCGCATTTACTTTGACGCCAGGTTCGATGAAAACAATTAAAGAGCGCCCATCTGCGGTGACAGCGGCACAAACCATTTGTGGCGGGTGCTGCCTCCTGGTAGCCAACCGAAGACTTAGATTCTCGTATGAACGGTCGGTCAAGTAAACCCTATCGTTTTGAGAGTTTACGAATTGCTCAATTGGAAAATTTTTTCGTCAGAAAACACAACGTTCGGAATTTGACCGCTTTCGGCCAAGCGAAGGAACTGCTTCGCTCTCTCAAGTCTTACTTGTTGCTGCTTCGGTGTGAGATCATGGGCCTTCTGGAACTTGTAGGCTTGAGCGCATTTTTCAATATGAGAAGGATGCTGCGGTCGGATCTTTTCAGTTCTTTAGCCACTTGATTGGCACTTCGTCGTGAATTTCGGCTCAGTTTTTTGATGACCACCTCCATGGCGTTTTGCGGTGCTACCAGTATTATTGTAACGCTTAATGGTGCGATAAACAAAAACTTTATTCACATTAAAGTGTTTGAGCTCCCAACCAGTAGCTGGCTGTGATTTTCCAGATAAATATAAAGCAATCACACTATTACATTTGAATTCCATCGCTGATCACTTTTTTTGCGTTCACTTTTGGCAAAACGCTTTTGTACTCTTGGGAACAATATTAAAAACTGTCATACAGCAAATTTATAAACAGCTGATTCCAGTGCGACGGCTGCGCGAACGGTCTGAATTTGGTTACACATGAGTGCCGGACCCTGTATAAGGAAGTGTTTTGAAAATATGAACGCGACGCATTTACAGAATTTTTACCAAGCTTTTTTACTATACTCTGCAAATCGACAACAGGATGTTCGTTAAGTTAAGCAAAGTGTGCTGCAATATTAATGGGCACCTCCTGCCAGTGCTCGGCGTCAGATGTACTATGTATACGAACAAAAACGCCACACCAACAAGATTTTAATCAATGCGCTGTTGCATTACCACTCCATCACCAACGTTCAATTTGCAGTTTTATCATCTGCATAATCAACAGCATCATCATCAATATTAACCAACATATTTTATTTATTCATAATTATGCCAGTGTCTCGCTAAAAAAATCACCAATCGTAAAACTTGAATGCGCTCCCCCACTTCACTAGTTGCCGCTGGGAGCTAATGCATTAGAAACAAGTAAGGAAGGCTAAGTTCGGGTGTCACCGAACGTTTTATACTCTCGCATGATAAAGTGATAATCGAGATTTCAGGCGTGGTTGTCAACCGATTTCACCCATATTTGGTATATGTCATCAGTGTATTAAGAAAATATTATATACCGAATTTCATTGAAATCGGTTGAGTACTTCCTGAGATATGGTTTTTGGTCCATAAGTGGGCGACACCACGTCCATTTTCAATTTTTAAGAAAAGCCTGGATGCAGCTTCCCTCTGACATTTCTTCCGTAAACTTTAGTGTTTCTGCCGTTTTTTGTTAGTCGGTTAACGCACTTTTAGTGATTTTCAACATAACCTTTGTATGGGAGGTGGGCGTGGTTATTATCCGATTTCTTCCATTTTTGAACTGTATATTGAAATGCCTAAAGGAAACGACTCTATACAGTTTGGTTGACATAGCTAYAGTAGTTTTCGAGATATGTACAAAAAAGWTAGTAGGGGGCGGGGCCACGCCCACTTTTCCAAAAAAGTTACGTCCAAATATGCCCCTCCCTAGTGCGATCCTTTGTGCTAAATTTCATTTTAATATCTTTATTTACGGCTTAGTTATGACATTTTATAGGTTTTCGGTTTCCGCCATTTTGTGGGCGTGGCAGTGGGCCGATTTTGCCCATCTTCGAACTTAACCTTCTTATGGAGCCAAGAAATACGTGTACCAAGTTTCATCATGATATCTCAATTTTTACTCAAGTTACAGCTTGCACGGACGGACAGACGGACGGACGGACAGACAGACATCCGGATTTCAACTCTACTCGTCACCCTGACCACTTTGGTATATATAACCCTATATCTGACTCTTTTAGTTTTAGGACTTACAAACAACCGTTATGTGAACAAAACTATAATACTCTCTTTAGCAACTTTGTTGCGAGACTATAAAAACGCAAGGCGCACGCGTTCGCTAACAAACTTGCAACCTTGTTAGGCCTGCAAGTGTTGTTGAAAGTATTATTTTTATTTTTATTTTTTTGCTTTTTGTTTTTTGCGCACAGATTTCATTATACAAACACATACATACCGCTTATATTTCCTACTTGTTGTCTTACCACTTTTGCTACCACCGTTGCTGACTACCCTCACCCGGACTGGCCCACTGCCGGACTGACTGTCTGTTTGCTATACACTTTTTGTGGCGCGTAGATGCTTCCTTTTCACGTAACATTAAGTGGCTTTTCATTTCTGCTTTAAAGGAGACAGTGCATAATAAAAAAAAAACTAAATGAATTGACTGCATTTCCGCGGTGCACAAAGTACATTGGGGCAAGTGGCAAGCTCGCGCATTGCAGCAGTTGCTGTTACGGTGGCACGTCCCCTTTTGCAATATGGCAACAAGTCATCATTATGTGGCCAACATACACACATACACATGTACGTATGTATGTATGTATACCTGCATTTAATAGTAGTTGCTGATTGCTGAGAGGCACCGTTTCGTACATAGCTGTCTTGACGGGCGCGATGTGAGCGGCGCGCTGCCAGATATGCAAACTATCTTATCTTGTTGTAAAAGCTTATCGTTGACGTTTTGTGCGCATTTTTGCACTTCCATCAACGCATTGCCAGAGCGAGTAGCACCGGTCGCACAGCATCTCAGCCGCGCCACAATTATATACACTGGCAGCAACAGCGGCAGCAACGTCGATTAAATTGAATCTGTATGTATGTATGTATGTATATATGCTGTCTCTTATACACATCTAGATGTGTATAAGAGACAGGAGTAGCACCGGTCGCACAGCATCTCAGCCGCGCCACAATTATATACACTGGCAGCAACAGCGGCAGCAACGTCGATTAAATTGAATCTGTATGTATGTATGTATGTATATATGCTTGTATTTTTGTATGTTTGCGGGATGCAGGATGTTGTTGATTTTCTTAAAGCTGTATTTGCAACTAAACGAAACGTTTTCGCTTCCTGTCTACTAGTGCATAAAGTGTCTACACACACACAAACATAAACGTACAATACATACATATATATATATATATATAATACATATATATATGTATGTAGATATTAAGGTATTTATCTGCGCGCATAGCAGACGCTGGACCTTGGTGTACACCCCTTTGGCCAAGGGAGTTAAGTAGCATCGTGTTAGCCCGGTTGTGCAACAAAAGGTTTGTTGTATTTAGTTATGAACGCTTCGCAATTTTTCGCTGTATATTCGACGTACATATGTATGTATTGCAAGCATACTAACAAATTGGTGTATATAAACGAATATTCGCATGTAGCTTGGAATTATGATAAATTTCCATGCAAATTGCTGCGATTAACTTGTCAAAGCAAATTATCGGAAATTATTCCATGTAACTGCGTGTACTGTAAATACAGCATATATACTTACATACTTATGTACATACATGCTTGCAGTTTGGTGCATGCGCATGCCAATCTTTCACCACCTTCCACAATATTTAATGGCTGTCTGCGTACCTACCATTCAACGAAATCGTTTTGAAAGCGTAAAAGTTCACAATGAATAATTGGTGTAGCGCTTATTAAGATGCACTCACAAACATATATGTATATGTATAAGTAAATAGTCACATACCTACATATATATTAATATAGATTTTAAAACGAGCTCTCAAAGCGAACAGGCGACTTTCAAATGTATCAGTAATAAGAAATATAATTTGGTTCATCAAATTCATATAATATAATAAGCAATATTGTGTATTTAAGAAGGATCAACTTTCTGTAAATGGAACCAAACATGGAACTATTCTCAAAACTTTAAATTTGTACTATCCATAAATTGACTGAAAAAATAATCTAAGTCATATATGTAAGATCTATAGACAGGCAGAGAAACAAAACTGCTGACAAAGAAACAATTGTGTTTATATTTTCTGAGAGAACTAGGATATAAACTTCCAAAAAGTTATCTCAATGTACGACGAACTGTTGTTCGTACCACCTGAAACTAATCGACTTTTATATAGGCTTTTGTATATGCCTAAAAAAGATCAGGGTGAAAAAACGAGTCCCAATCTAGGTGACTATCTGTCCGATAGTAACTAGAGTAAAAATTTAGATATTTTTATAAAACTTGGTACACATGTTTCTCGGATTTACAGCGCATTCAAGTATTTTCGTTTAGGAGAGTTTAAATGAATTTTCCATTTATTGTCAATTAAAGTGTGCTCACATAATTAAGTCATTCTGTTTGAAACGGGTAAATTAAAATTTTTTCGCCACAATTTACATCAATATTGTTCTTTTTTACTAAATTAAGTTATTTTTAACAAAATTTGTAGTCATCGTCGTCATGGGCAAGAATAAAAKCACAACTTCAAGCGAAAGAAGGGTCATATGGGAATGTTTTCAAAAATATCAAAATATTGCCGAAATTGTAGATGTTTTAGGATTTTCTCGAGGCAAAATTAATAACGCTGTTCAATTTTATAAAAAAAAAATAAGACTTTTGAAAATTTACCGCGTAAACAGCCAAGAAAGACCACCCGTTCTGACGATAGGGCCTTAGTAAGGCTAAGTAAGTCTGATCCATTTTTAACCTCCACAGAACTTAGGGCTCAATTAGAGGAATACCACGGCGTACAAATATCTGCGCAAACTGTACGAAGACGACTACAAGAAAATTCATTGAATGGCCGTTTAGCAAGACGAAAACCTAACGTTCCAAAAAAAAATATTGAAAAGCGAAAAGCGTTTGCTAAAGACCATCTCTGGAAGGACTCTAAATTTTGGAATTTGGTGGTTTGGAGTGACGAATCCAAATTTAATGTATTTGGTAATGATGGGAAACCATATTTAAGACAACCCCCAAGAACTCAATCCCAAATACACTAAAAAAAACCGTGAAACATGGCGGTTCATCGGTGATGGTGTGGGGTTGCTTCACGTCATCAGGCGTTGACCCGATTGTTAAAATAGACGGGAAAATGACAGGTGAAATGTACAAAGGAATACTGGAGAACAATTTAGACGGTGATTATGTGGACAACTTACCGTTAACTTGGATTTTCCAGCACGATAACGACCCCAAACACTGCTCGCGGGTCGTTAAAACTTGGATACGTAGTCGAAATATTAAAATTCTGGATTGGCCAGTTCAAAGTCCGGACCTAAACCCCATAGAAAACCTATGGGGGATTATAAAAAGAGCCGTAGCTGCACGAAAACCTCGCAACAAAGATTCTTTATGGGAAATAATACAGRCAGAGTGGTACAAAATAAGTCCCGCTCAATGTGCTACTTTAGTCCAAACAATACCTAAGCGATGTACTGAGGTGCTACATAATAAAGGTATTAGTCTTAGCTAAGGTAAAACTGCAAAAAAATGTCGTATACTTCGAATAACTACATTTTCCTTTAGGTGACTTAATTATATGAGCACAACAACATGGATGGGCTAAGGGAATGAACGCAATATTTTTATTATTTTAGAAGTTAAATAAAAAATAAGTATTCTGTTTTGAACTGAATTAAAATTTCTTCCATTTTTTTGTAAAATTAAGTTTCATTCCTGTAGCATAGAAGTTGCTTTGAATAAACTTTCGTTCTGTTACTGGCGTGACTTAATTATGTGAGCACAAATGTATATACATATACACATATTTCTCTCGTTTTTAGACGCATAAACTTATTTAAATACATAATGGAAAGTGAGTGTGCAGGTAGTTTAGTCTCGTTTGAGTTTTCAATATAGTTTAATCCACATACTCGTATCAAGTAGGAAGAAAGTAAGCTTTATTTAGTAAGTATGCTCAACGCAATGTTTGAATCAAAGTTTTGATCGGTTCGCTCTTAAATTAAGTGCAAATAAATTTGGTTGCCATCAACAACGTTCGGCTGTGCAGATACATAATTCTTAAATATGAAAGATGCATATGCCTTTGCATGTGTCGGTTATTTGACATGTTGATTTTGTTTTTTTCAAATGCCCCTTGACGTTTAATTTTTTTTAACTAAAAAAGACATTTCAGAAAGAAAATCAACTTGTGAAAAAAACGGATATCCTAATGTATTGGCTGCTAATTAAAATTTTAATGTTTGTTTTTAAAGAAATCAGAAATATTTTCTTTCATTGGCAATGGTAAAAGCGTACTAAATTCGCGATTAATTGCAGCGAATAAGAATTGATTAGGTACATACAAATGTACATACAAATACTTGTATATTTGCATCTCTAACAGTAAGAATAGTTTTAAAAGTTTATGAGCAGTGACGAAATCAATCGGATACACCTTCGCAAAAGTTGCTGCCATTAAAAGTTATTATCACTAAACTTCGATCTAACCGGCAGCAAGTATATTAAATTACATTCATACATATGTACATACATATCTTTATCCCTGTATTATTTCAGATATTATACGCTTGAGTAGTTGTTGCAGTTGTGTCTGTGTGAAACTGTTACGAGTACGTAGTACACAAACATTCATTGTTCGTGAGAAAAACCATTTCCCGCCGCCACTAAGTCAAGGCAGCCCAGCCGACAGATGAATCAACCAACAAAGTACGTACAAACGAGCAGGCTAACCGACTTGTGGATCGGCTGATAGGCAGCAGTATTATGTGAACAATAAACATTTAGAAAAACTATCAGCGAACAATGAAATAAGCGACTAGAACAGGCCGAAAACAACAGTGTCCAAGTATAAAAGCAGATCGGCAACAAATAAGCGAAAAAGTCGGTGAAAATACCTGCATTATATACACATGTATATAAATCATACATACATATACACTATACATAATACTTGTATTAGCTGTGTTGCTTCAACGAAAATGCGCACAGCAACAAACACCGTGAAGGCAGCCAACGAAATGTAACGGTGTAACAACAACAAAAAGCACGCAAAAGCCGCGAATTCGATGGAGGCAAGCACATTGACTTGACGGCCGTCCCACCGACAGTCGTAAGTTCGCCCATGTGTTGGCCATTCGTACGGTCGTTGCGGTTGCCGCTAGAAAACCATTCAGCCATTAAATGCCGTTATCTGCTGATTACACAATAAAGGCAACAGCAGCAACAACAACAGCAACAAATCTGCCATAAAATGTATTTGTATGTAGTTGCAACAGCTTTGAGAGCAGCGCAACAAAACAATTACAATGACTTGCACACAAAAACAATGAAGGTGAAATACACAACGTAGCCGGTCGCTAGACAGAATTAAAAGCGGCAGAAGCACAACGGTAGTAGTATAGATATTTTAAAAGAACGAAATAATCTAATATTGTAAGCCAAATAAAGCAAACGCTTTGTTTGTTGTGGTAACCAGACTAAAATATGTTTCAACTGCCATAAAACATGCGATAAATTTGAAAACGGCCGATTTAGGATAATAGTTTAGAATCTTCAGAGTCTGAAGCACCGGTCGAAATCCTTAAGGCACATACTGAAACTACGAAGTGCGAAAATCAAAGAATCTACCACAATAAACGCTTTGCTTTCAGTGCATTCTTTTAATAAAAATCGAACCGTTGCTTGGCCAAGCTTAAAAAGATGAGAGTCCAACATTTTGCCTGGTTTCGCGTCAAATACTTTTTATGTGAACGTACACATTCAAAGCCTAAATTGAATTTTTCTGTCTGACGTAAAGCGAAGCAAAAGTTTTTTGTGAATTGGACATTACACATTTCAACGTTTTATTTGTTGAGAGTGTTTGCGTATGGAGAGGGACTCAACTGTCGCTGTAGTAAGTTTTACCCGTCAAGTATACGTTTTTCAGTTCTAATGTAATGTACTGGTTTCCTTTAAATCATTTTCGTAAGAATATTCCTAAAGCTTCTGTTCTAACTAATAATACATAATTTTACAAGTATTGTAAAGAAATGTTGGCTGCACCGAAGCTAATATACCCTTCCAGGTGCATTTCTTTTAGTAACTATGTGTCCAGTTTGTATGGAAGCTATATGCTATAGCAATCCGATAAGGACAATTTCTTCGGAGATTACATTCTTGCCTTAAAAAATAGTCTATACCAAATTTCGTGCATATATCTTGTCAAACGTGGAAGTTTTCCATACAAAAACTTGATTCCGATCGTTCAGTTTGCATGGCAGCTATATGTTACAGTGGTCCGATATCAGCAGTTCCGACAAATGAGCAGTTTCTTGAAGAGAAAATGGCGGTTAGAAAATTTCAAAACGATGTCTTAAAAATTGAGGGACTAGTTCGTATATATACAGACAGACGGACGGACAGACGAGCATGGCTAAATCGACTCAGCTCAACATACTGATCATTTATAGATATAGTATACTTTATAGGGTCTCCGACACTTCCTTCTGGATGTTACAAACTTCGTGACAAACTTAATATACCCTATTCAGGGTATAAAAACAAAAGAATTCTATTGTGAATTATGAACAAATTATATATCTATTTAAATTTTCTACAAAGAAAAAATATATTTCCTAATCAATATTAAAAAGCATATAGAATCGCTGATTTTTGCTTCGTACATACATACATATTCGTTAATTTTGTGTATAGTTTGCTCGCTACGTCTATGGTATAATAACTGTTGTGTGACACACGATACACAAAGCTCGCTCAGAGAGTGCCCGCGGGCTGTTCCAAAGGTTTACACTACTCTTGAATGTTCAATGTATGTATAACCTATAATACATGTAACGACATTTTTCGACATAGACGTAAATATACCTCAATTCGCAGTGAGCATTTTTTATGGTGCCTATTTTATTACTTTTAGTTAAAAGCCAATATTTTTAGAATATTTAGTATATATATAATATATTTGCTAAAAAATCTATGGCGTCACAAAGCAAAATACTCTGTATATTTTTAGATTACTACATTTCAACCCAGCGTTCTCAAACTAATTTCATCTATATGGTACGTCATAGGTCCTATCATTTTCGAGCTTTTACAAAAGAAAAAACGTATCGCACTATAATTGCTATTTTCATACTATAATTGCTTTTTCACCAGGCATCACTGAAACTAATTAAGCTTATGATACGAATAATGACCCAGTCCAGCATGCACCATTTGCGCCAGTTTTAGTCACCGCCTACTAACTCCTCATTCCTAAACTCGCTGAAATAATTAATTTCAATCAAAAGGGCAACATAGCCGCAAACTCTTTTTTTGAAGGTTTCACACTATCGAAACGGTATCGAAATGTTGGAAGAACGTTTAAAACAACGTCCTTTCATTGTTTGCTCCAGCGACTTTTTTGTCCATGTTGTAATACATATGAGATTAGAAGTAAACGGATTTTTTTTCAGAATAAAAATTAGGGAATTAGGTAACACAACCGTCATTTTGTTTGAAATTTCTGTGAAAACTTTGAAAAATTTAATTGCCAAGATTATTTATAGTAAAATCTTATAAACATAAAGTTGGTCCTTTTGTTATTAACCCGGAAAAGATCTTGAAATTAGGAGCTTTTTAAAACTGAAAATATAAAATTAACGTTTTTGCTACGTAACGAGTTTATAATCTTCCATATTATTGATATTAGCACTATAATAGTCAGAATTCTACTAAATATATTTGATTAACATATGACTCATTCGCTGTTGATAAATTCATAACTCACCTGTCAATTCGTTTTAGAGCTAATTTAGGCAAATCTAGGCTTACAAGTAAGCTACTTAGACTAATGGCCAAAAATTCCCAGCTGCAGCTATAATTCTTAAATGTATTATATTTGTTTTGCTTGCCACACTTCCTGAAGTTAAGAGGCCTTCATGAATGTCGGCTAAGCCTGTAATAACCGCTAAACTTACTAAGTTGCAGTAAGCGAACTGGACTATTCGCACAAGCCCCTCTCTACCACTTCTACTCTACCTGAACTGGTTTCCCCCCGAGTACGAGATTTAAGCTTCAACTTAGCGCAACCCAAATATGCGGCGCGTTCGCACATATAATATTACGTTAAGGCAACACATTCAGGTATTCCAGAAATGCGCGCACACTAGAGGGGTTGCATGTATGAAAAATAGCACACAAGTGACTAAGCGGGCGCCAAGTCATTTGTTTATCTCTTTGGATTTCGCAAGAAGAAGTAAGCTGTCTTTTATAACTGAGAGTTCAATTATATATTCGCAAAAGAATGCATTAATTTGCTAAAAGAAACAGCCTTCTGCAGAAAGCATTTGCTAGACGCTGTCAAAATATATTTCTGAATCTTTGATTGTTCAAAAATAATATACATGCCGCGTGCACATGCATTTGTATGATCGCTTGAAACGTTGCCAATTTGTTTCGCTTGTAAAATTTTAATTTCAATTTTTACTATTTGTTAAATTTTATTTCTGTTTTTCCCTATCGGAGAAATCTACTTTTCACATAATTTTTGTCAGGTTTTTTCCGCGTCGTCAAATGCCGCCAAGTGATTGCAAGTTGCAAACATTTGTTCAAAATGAAGCACAACCGTATGCACTGCCACAACGTTGTGGTGCTAGCCGTGCAACAGCGGCAGCGCCCAAAAATAAACATTTTTCGCGTCACTGCGAATTCGTGTTAAAGTTCAATGGACCCCGAGGCCCTGCGAGATTTGTTAGTGTGGCAGCAATTGGCCACACGCTGCATGCCACAAAGTGAGCGCGCGCGCGCGAAAATTGCCAGCAATTAATTGCAACACTAACACGCGAAGTGATAGTTGTTGCCGTGACCTGGACAATTGTAACTTCCAATACCATCCAAATAAATACCAGGTTCAATGTCCGTCCGTGACTAATTTTCCTTAAATGTACTTACTTATTTTTACTTAAATTTTCTGAAGTTTTACAAGGGAAAGTGTCAACAAAAATAAACAAATAAAAGTCCCGTATAACTACAGTCAAGCGTAATTTCAAGGAATTTTTACCTCAACTAAAAGTAAAGAAAACAAGTAAGGAAGGGCTAAGTTCGGGTGTCACCGAACATTTTATACTCTCCCATGATAAAGTGATAATCGAGATTTCAGGCGTGGTTGTGAACCGATTTCACCCATATTTGGTACATATCATCAGGGTATTAAGAAAATATTATATACCAGATATCATTGAAATCGGTTGAGTACTTCCTGAGATATGGTTTTTGGTCCATAAGTGGGCGACACCACGCCCATTTTAAATTAAAAAAAAAGCCTGGATGCAACTTCCTTCTGAGAATTCTTTCGTAAAATTTACTGTTTCTGACGTTTTTTGTTAGTCGGTTAACGCACTTTTAGTGATTTTCAACATAACCTTTATATGGGAGGTGGGCGTGGTTATTATCCGATTTCTTCCATTTTTGAACTGTATATGGAAATGCCTAAAGGAAACGACTCTATACAGTTTGGTTGACATAGCTATAGTAGTTTTCTTTTCCAAAAAAATTACGGCCAAATATGCCCCTCCCTAATGCCTGTCTCTTATACACATCTAGATGTGTATAAGAGACAGCTCTAATGCGATCCTTTGTGCCAAATTTCATTTCAATATATTTATTTATGGCTTAGTTATGACACTTTATAGTATTCGGTTTCCGCCATTTTGTGGGGGTGGCAGTGGGCCGATTTTGCCCATCTTCGAAGTTAACCTTCTTATGGAGCCAAGAAATACGTGTACCAAGTTTCATCATGATATCTCAATTTTTACTCAAGTTACAGCTTGCACGGACGGACGGACAGACAGACATCCGGATTTCAACTCTACTCGTCACCCTGATCACTTTGGTATATATAACCCTATATCTGACTCTTTTAGTTTTAGGACTTACAAACAACCGTTATGTGAACAAAACTATAATACTCTCTTTAGCAACTTTGTTGCGAGAGAATAAAAACTATAAAACACTTTGAGGAAAATGAAATGGAGCGAGAGAGTGGTTACAATGGTGCATAAATTGGTCTCACCCGTTCATGATGAAATTATCCAACTATTTTTCGCTGGTGCTTCCAGTAACAGATTATTTACAACTCCTACTTACCCATTTCCATTTTTCATAGCTCAGATTTGCTTAATAGCTTGCAGCGATTTACATATATTCCTATCCACAATTCCAGAGCTGTTGCCAACTAATGGCAAAAAATAAATAATTTCATACTACAACGATATAATGATCTTTGAGACGACTACTCCAAAAACATCATACATGTCTGCGAGAACTAATGAGAAACATAAATATTTATTTCTTTTTAAAATAAACCAAAGTGTATGTATGTATATGTGTATTTCCAAAATGGCGCCACACCGTCGATTACTGATCGATATCGGTGCACCTTTAATCCGTTTTCATAAATAACGTGAAAATTCGAAATATTTTGTTGAACTCCAACTTTTTGACAGCGATTCATGATTGCCCAAGACGATACAGATCTGGACTGGACAATTGACAGAGTTTCGCTCAAAGAATTGTTTTGTCAAACGTGCTATGTGTTTTGGATCAATTTATTAATATATTAATTACTGGCATATTTTCTGTTGCCCATGCTAGCAGCACATTACGCAGTATCACAACATAGTAGGCCCCGAACAATGTTTTTTTTTTTTTTTTGTTTTTTTCGCCATTATTGCAGACAGGGGAAACGTATTTGAGAAGGAAATCTGAATATTTTAGCCATCTTACTTTTTTTCTACCATCTGTACGAACGAAGTCGGTTAATCTTCCTTTCGTCGGTCCAAACCACAAATTTTCACTCGTTGATCTCCCAAAATCTCTGGATATCTGCAGCACCTTTTCGCGGGTGCTGAATCGGGCAAACCCTGTGTATGAAAGTGTTGAATGGCCTCTCCTTACGACGTACATTTTTTGTTATTTGATATCTTGAAAAATGATTCATTTTACAAAATTCCAACTTTTAGAGGCAACAATAACAACTCAGGGTTACCAGTCTCGATATATTGTAATAATTATAAAAACTGTCTTCAATATGTTTAAATTTTTTTCAAACCAACTTAAAATCAGAGTCGAATGCTATTATGTATAAATATATAAATTATTTTTATATAAATATATAAATTAAATTTTAATATATAGTCTCAAAATTCACCTATTACCTATTAATTTATATGATTAAACATTGCATTATATTATTGATATTTTCTCATATAAGAGCTACAAACGTTTTTTAAACAAAACAAACGGAAAAAGTACGGCCCAATGACGCCGCCGGTCCATGAACCGCTCCCCGCCGTAATTTTTTCGAAATGCAGTGGTGACTCATGGAGTACGTAAGAATTTACTTTTACAAGAATAAAGAATTTCATTGATATCCCAAACCTTAGTTGTTAAAATAACTTTTGTAGCTCCCTTATTGAACATATGTATGTATATATTACTGGTTTATAAATACATACATATGTTATAAAATGACCCTGATAATCTCTATATTTCCATAAAGTAAAATTTCTAAAATACTGTTAAAATAGGTAAAGCTTTCCAATATATTTTCTAAATACTCAGTATTCAGTCGCGGTCTTCATGTTTTGCATATCCCTTCCTAAATCGCATATTAGATACCCTCGTTTTCTCAGCGGCATAGTTTCGTCTGAAACACACAAAATAAAGAAATTCGTAAATTTGTCAATAAAAGAATATTATGCAACATTTACCTGTCCTTTTTTCATCTGTCACTTGTTCGCGGGGGTTTGGGACAATTGCTTTCGCTTTTTCTTCGGATGCTGCCTTTTGCGATGTTTCTCCTATTTGCACTGTTTCTTCCGTTTGAAAAGTTTTTTCGTTTTGTTTTAATTCCTTAGTACTCTCAATTTCTTTATTTTGTTCAGCTTCTTTGTTTTGTTCAGCTTCTTTACTTTGTTCAGCGTCTTTGTTTTGTTCAGCTTCTTTATGCGGTGGCGTCCAGAAATTCTTTATTTCCACCAATTTTAGTTGGCCCATATCACACAACCAAGTGACACCATTAGCGTTTGTCTCCATGGCTTTTATGACATTCGTGGCACAATCAGCTGGCGATTGTGCTTTGACTAAGCGACGCATTTTCTCGGTCAACATCAATTTCTTGCCCAGAAAGCAGTATACATCTTCAAAATGTTTGGTGCTGGTAGGGCCCGGACATATGGTACATAACTTTATGCCAGTTTTTGGCTCTAATAGCTGGAAATTATTGCAAGTATTATTAGCTATTTAGTAGTCAAGCAAATTGGCTAATTATAAATTTTGTAGTGATACATTTATCAGATGTACCGTATTTTTATACCCTGAACTCTTATTAATATAAAGTTTGCTGCAACCAGAAGGAAACTTCATAGACCATGAAAAATGTATATACACATAAGAGATCAGCGTGAGAAACCGACTGTCTGTCTGTATCTCTGGATCCTCAGTTTTTGAGACAACGAAACTGAACAATATCGAACAGTTCAATCTTATATGTAAATATGAGTATGATTCACTAGCAAATCATGTACTCGTATAAGCTGATCGTTACTGATTCAAATTTATTTTTTATTCAATAAACTGATAGAAGCGGCCAGAGGTTAAGTAGTCGAGTTTAAACAAAAATGTGTTACTCGTTGCAGTTCTTTGTCTTCTATCATACAAACTGATCGATGAAAATCAAGTTGTTGTATGAAAAACTTTTTAATTTGACTTGATATATTCACTTATAGTAATTTTGCATGGATTGTTATCTAAAGCAGCGCTTAAATCTCTGAACAAATTGTACAGATCGGATAGCATATAGCTGTCTTACAAACTTATGAATCAAAATAAAATCGTTGTAAGGAAGCATTTTTTGTTAGACAAGATATTTTCACGAAATTTGGCATGCATTATTATCCAAAGCAACGGTTCAATCTCCGAACAAATAGTTTTGATCGTACCTCCATCTTGTGTGTGTGGTTTTTATTTGTGAAGGATATTATGATTCTATAGCGGATTTAAATTTTTTCTTGTTTATTTGTTTAATGCTTTTACAGTGGTTCTTTACAATTGAGAGCCCATTGGTATCAATAATCCAATTTATCTTTCCTCAAAGATTATAATTTCTCATAATCTAATGTTCTGTATTGCTTGTTCATTAGAAGCATACATTCATTTGCATACATCCATCATTATATCTTATCAATGTTCTTAATAGATTGATTTTTATTTATGCCGCAAAGACGTAAACACATTATGTTATCTTTATAATTTTTTTTTTATTAATGATAAAAAACTTTAATAATAATATAATAAGGTTATTTCGAGTAAGCTCCATTCTTTACGATTTCTTTCATATTTGTAGACAATAACTAGTTATATGTATATGCACATAATGGTTTCTTGACTTATTGATAGTCTAGTTTAAAATGAAAGAAACTTAATCGCGTTGAAAATAACGGAGCTATTAGCATACGAATCCATCGCATTTAACTCGCTAACTGTGCTGCTCTTACAACAACTTTTTTCATTTTCTTCAAGAGCTGGAACTTCAGAGGTTGCCAAAATATTACACACAATACTTCTTTGTTGCCAAATCTTAATACATCTAAGTGCATATGTATCCATGCAGCTTATTTAGAAAATTATATGCACTGCACATATTTTGCACAACACTGTTTTTTTTTCACTCCCACTTCAATTTTATAGTTTTTTGTTTTGTTTCTACAAATGTTATCTAGTTGTTTTTGTTTTTGTTTTTGTTTTAAGTCAACAGATTATCAATATACAAATACACTTATGTAGTAACTAAGCTCCTCATTTGTCGGAACTGCCGATATCAGAGCACTATAACATATAACCAACAGAAATGTACCTGTGAAGGGTATTTAGCCTCGGTGCAACCGAAATTAACGTTTTTTCTTGTTTTACCTACCGCTAATGCTCGTGTAAAGTTCAAAATTCCTCCCTTTGTAGCGCTGTATATTGGTAAGGAGGGGAAGGGTGTCAGTGCAGCTACCGAAGCTATATTCAGAACAACACCGCCTTTGCCACCTTTACTTTTATCCATTAAATCGTAGGCCACTAGCGTGGCATTAATGGTGGCAGTAAAATTTGTTGCAATAATCAAATCGAAATCTCGTTCGTCAGCTATGCCCGCGCCATTGACAAGGACATCGATGTGTCCAAATTTTTCCACTATTCGCGTAAATACCGCACGAGTTTCTTCCAACCCACAAGTGACGTCAAACGCCATAAACTGGCAAACGTGTTTTGTGTCGACGGCATTTATCTCATTGAAAGCTGACTCATTCCACACCCGATCGAGTATCATGAGATTCTATAATGTAACATAATGTTACTCTTAAATTTTGTTTTATTGAAATTCGCTAGAAGCTAACATACCGCGACACCTTTTTGCACCAGCTGTATACACGTATTTAAACCGATGCCACCAAAGCCACCTATGTAAATAACATTCTTTCCGTTCAAATCCAATCCAACTTCGTCCATATTTATATCTGTTTGACAACACTCCATTTTTATTTACATTTTTGTTTTTTTGCTTTCAAGGTTCATCTATCAAAAACCGGATAGCGCACGGCAAAATACTTAAATAAAGTATTTAGTTCAACTTTTATCTAAATATGTGCAAACACAACCGTTTGCATTTGCGTTCGAATTTTGACTAAGCTGCCAGTGTATTGTGTACAGTCACGATAAAAATGAGTGTTTATTTTTGGTACATTTTCACTGAGCCAATATAAATTTTATATATATGTATGTATTTTTATTTATTTTTTGTTATCATTAGCGTAGCTATTATGTTTCCATAGAGCTAAGTGTGCGCGCTTTGCTCAGCACGTACTGTGAGAGTATTCATATCGGTTGCGCTCTCTTAAAATGACGCTAAAGTTATCAGTGTTTAAACCTTGCTACCTCGATTCTATTTCTGACTCACCGTTATCACTTATCAAATAAACCAGATTCTTTTATATACACACTTATATATATGTACATATGTATATGTGAATGGTCGTATTGGTGTTGAGATAATCAGCATTGGAGGAAATCAGAGAGAGTAGGGCATATATTTTATAGTCTCAATGATGAAAAAAAAACCATTTCAGAAAGCAGTGCTGGCTGATACAATATCCGTCTGTTATATACTATATCATTAACATATCCACCAGTCTTGTTTTTTGGCTTTAAAATACTCGTAATATTTATTTTTCTTTACTCATGTCCATTTTCGAGACTTACTCAAACAATATTCAGTGAGCAGTAATAAAGGGTTTTTAGAATCCAGCTTTCTAACCATTACTGGCATAATGAATATATTGGTTTTTCGAATATCAATATAGTTATACCGTATATTTTATTTACACTCAAAAACCATTAAGTTAGTTTTGTGTTTTTTCATAGCCCGAACAGGATAAATTAAGTTTGCCACGAAGTTTGCAACTTATAGAATATACATGTATATAAATTATCAGCGAGACGAAATGAGCCGATTTAACTATGGGCGTATACCGCATACCGTCTTTATGTTGCAAACGCTTTAGCTGGAATCCCCAATACCAAACCACTTTAAAACATAACTCTCTTGAATGGAAAATATTTTTTAGTTGACGAGATATGTGAACGAAAATTTGCATACATTATTTTCACAGATAATTTTGCAATCTCCAAAGAAATCGCTCATATCAGACAACAAAAGCATATAGATTCCATACAAACTGATCGCTCTAACTCAAGGTATCGTCACGAAATTTGGCATATGTTATTACCTGAGGCATTCTCCGAACATATTGTTTAGATCAGCCATTTAAACTGACCGATCAAAATGAAGAAAAAGGTCTATATTTTAAAAGGGTATAATTTTATGCCACAAAAAAGGCACCTTTGAAGGTTAGTTAGCTTCCATGTACCCGAAGTTAACATTTTTGTTGTATTTTAATAAAATTATCCTATCCTCATGTACCATAAAGTACTATTTAAATGTTGCTTTCGTTATCATTTCCAACAGGGGTAGTTATGCAACTTTTGTAATACTTTGTAGAATGTTAACAAACCGGTTTCACTCTGTTATAATCGAGCCGCAAGTATGCTTCTATGACTGTAAGACTGTAAGAGTTATTAATCGTCTAAAAGAGTACCAAGAGTACAATTAAGAGAAAAACCACAAATAAAAACACATTCTTGTAGTCTAGAAATAAGGTACTCCTTACGTACAAATGTATGTACTATTCTATATCAATATGTATATTTAAATATTCAGTCTATGAGTGTAGAGCGCTGCGTCCCTTATTTTCCTCTCAAGGGTCGTGCTTCTAAATTGCAATATCAGCTGTATGTATCACATTCCGCACGCCGAGAATTGCAGCTTTCGCTTTCTGGATTTTACAGATGCTGTTTTTAAGTTGGTGAAGGAAATTTTAAATATGGTATTTAGCTTTGCCTTTGCATTTTTCTAACTTTGCTCTGTTTCCGGGTCTTCTCTATGATGTGGTGGTGTCCAAAAGTTTTTTATTTCCACCAATTTAAGCTGCCCCATATCACTCAACCACGTAGCCCCATTTTTATGCGCTTCTATAGCTTTGACTATATTATTTGCGCATTGGTTAGCAGTTTGCATTGGAAACGGACGACCGCGCATTTTCTCTTTAAAAGACAAGTCTCTGCCTTGGAAATGATGGACATCGTCCCAATATTTGGTGTCCGTAATGCCGGGACAAATACTATATAAAGTTATGCCGGATTTGGGTTCCAATTGCTGCAAAATAAGATAATAACAAATTATTAGAAAGAATCAGGAAAGTTTATATAATATTTTTAACAGCGTACAAACATAACTCTCTCTACCATAAAAAAAACGTAGAGAACGTGTACGTCTGTCCGTCTGCCTGTATATACTAGAAATAATAACTCAGTTTTGGAGATATCGATCTAAAATTTCGGAACCGTCATTTATTTTCCCAAGAAAGTACTTATTTGTTGCAATCGCCGATATCTGACTACTATAACATATAGTTGTAATACTAACAAACCAATAAAAAATCAAGATAGATATGTTTTTATACCCTTTTGCTCAAATGATTTGTTTTATACTTAGCTAGACTGCAGCTAAAGTTAACGCTTTTTCCTCTTTTACTTTAAAGTTGTAAGTCCCCCTAATCAGTTGCTTTTTTCCCGGTAATAAAATTAATGTTTTGAAGTTACTAAAGCCTATTTCTTGAATTATAAGTCAGTAAGCTATACAAATTTTGCTTACGTCGCAATGAGTCGGCATAATTTTGAAACCATATACTCATACAAAAATGCGACAGTATATGTATCTGTTATCTTTTGAAAAACCGGGCATCAACTTGGCAAGTAACATATAACCTTGTTCACTGTGCACCGATTCTGTCACGCACTCTTATGTACTAGTCAACACCATAGCACCAAAATAAGTGTCAAGATTTACAAAATTCTTATCTACAATATGCAGTTGAAGCTATGGTTTACCTACCGCTAATGCTCGTGTAAAGTTCAAAATCCCTCCTTTGGTCGCGCTATATATTGGTAAGACGGGGAAGGGTGTTAGTGCCGCTACCGAAGATATATTCACAACTACACCTCCTTTACCGTCTCTGCTCTTATCCATTAGATCGTAGGCAACGAGAGTGGCATTAACAGTGCCCGTAAAATTGACAGCGATTAAATTATCGAAATCTCTTTCAGTACATATACCCGCGCCATTAATTAGCACATCAATGCTTCCTAACTTCTCCGCTATTTGTTTAAACAGTAGACGAATCTTTTCCAAACCGCAGGTGATGTCAAACTCCGTAAACTTGCACACACAACGCGAATCGACTGAGCTAAGTTCTTTGAACGCTGATTCATTCCAGGTCTTGTGTAGTATCATTAGATTCTGTAAATTTATAGCATAAATATTAATATTTTTAGTCCACTTTTTGTTGTTTTTTTTCTGTTTTTTATGTTTAAATTTTATCTAACAACCTACCGCGACACCTTTTTCCACCAATTCTTTACATGCTTCCAAACCGATGCCACCAAAACCACCTATATAAACAATATTCTTGCCGTTCAAGTCCATATTGACTTCTTCCATACTGCTAGCCATACTTTTTGTTTAATAACTCCAACACTTATATTTACTTGTATAAACTTATTTTAATGTTTATATTTTTACACAACACTAAATAATATTTAAACACATGATATTTGTAATTATAGTTCATATATATGTACGTTTGTTCGCGCACAACCGCCCGACATTACGTTTGAACTCTAACTGAGTCGCTTAAGCACTGAAAACCTGTTGGCGATAACATATTACTATAAATATATATTTTAAAAATTTTGCTAGTCATCGTAAGCATTATATGTATATACATATGTATGTATTGTTATCTGAATTGTTAATTAGATAATTTCGTTGAGTTTATTCACTCAGTACGTATATACATAGACATCTAGCATTTTGGAGAGTGTGAGTAACCTTATCGATTTCGCGAGTAACATATTCCTCTCTTAGTTTTCAAACCAAATAGTGCAAAGTCATTGCTATCAACCGTTAAAAACGCTTTTTTTATGAAAATATTAATGAACATTTTTATGTACGACATTCTTCATGTATCTACTAAGTATTATATGAACATACGTATGTATATGCTTGCACGTTCTAACCATAAGCAGATATTGAAGCACGTGTTTATATACTAGACAATATACTGATTGTGCGTTTGTGAGAAGAGAACAGAGGCGAGCTAAAAAAAAAACTTAACTATTTCTATCTTGATTTTGATCGATCAGTTTGAATGGCAGCTACATATGTATGTGCTTTAAGGTTCCGATTTTTTCAGAAATTGTATCGTTATTTTAAAACAGAAGAAGTTTTCTCTGCAAGGACATGATTTTAGTCGTCAGTTCTTTTTTTTTTTTTTTTTTTTTTTTTTTTTTTTTTTTTTTTTTTTTTTTTGTGGGTATTGTGGGATTTTAGCATTGTCTGGGAAAAGAGTCTAGCCAAACTTCNGACATGATTTTAGTCGTCAGTTCTTTTTTTTTTTGTTTTTTTTTTTTTTATTTTTTTTTTTTTTTTTTTTTTTGTGGGAATTGTGGGATTGTAGCATTGTCTGGGAAAAGAGTCTAGCCAAACTTCGTGAAGGTATGCACATACCTCGTAAAAAAGTTTTCAATACATTAGCTTGATTTTCATCCTTCAGTTTGTATGCTAGCTTTATGCTACAGTGGTCCGTTAACAGTGGTTCTGACAAATGAGCAGCTTCTTGAGAAGAAAAACATATATTACGCAAAATTTCAGATCTATATTTCAAAATCGTTTGAATTAGTTCACGTATATACAGACGAGCAGACAGACAAATCGACACTGCTGATCATTTAAATATATATTTCATTGTACCCTAATTACGATCGAATGACATGGAGGATACATAATTAAAGAATTGTGTAGCCATTAGACGCCCACTTCAAAGTACAAAATACCACCTCTTGGCAAGTATAATTATTTTTTTTAGCATAAGACTCTGCGGATTAGATTTGTTGAAAATTTGCTATTTACCACATTACCCAGAACATATTATAAACAATGCTTCGATTTTCGAAATACCAGCCGGTTTCTCCGGTTTCTCCGTTTCGGTTAGTTTTTAGATTTTCCGAGGTCATGGGCATAAATACAAGGCGCGTTACTGATAGCAATGCATTTAAGCTATATCTTTGGAACTTATCCTCGGCGTTCTCTTGTGCATTTCATACTTAAAACATTAACAAAAATTGATTGGGTCAAACTGTAATTGATTTTGATAGCGTATACTGTTTCTGTATTGCTTATTGCTATAAAAGTTGTCAAACTTTTTCCTATTATTCGGTATTTGGTAACTTAGTGTGGGCCCTGACCATGAAATATATATGAAGCTAAAACCACTTTTTGATTAAAACTTTATGAAATGTTTCTTAATAAAGTTGTTTTTCAAAATTACCGCTCATCAAACAACGAGTTTATTTAAATATTTAAGTGTCATTAAAATATCCAAAGAGATAACAAATTTCTTTGTTTGCTTTAGAAACTTATTACTACGTCACCATGAGTTTTAAGGTTGAACAAAGATAGATAGCATAAATAAATCTAGTCATCTAACTCAATATTTGTTGACTAAAGTACAATATTAATGGCCATTAAAGAACTCCTGTCTTAATGATAAGTTGGCACTTAAAAATCTAACAATTCATGCAAGTGGTGCAAAAATAATGTGCAACATTCTTTAGGTTAGTCAGCTAAAAGCGGCTGCAACAAAGGGTTATGATCCTAAAAATGTTATCTTATCCGAGCTATAGTAGTATAATGGTTACGTAGAGTACAACCCTTTGAATTACTCTAGTTCTAAATAAAACTAGTTTTGACTATCCCAATGGTCAAATCAGTTTAGTTCCTAACTTCCTTAAAAGACAAGTTCCATAGGACACATCTCTAATTCACGCAAGAAAAGGCGCATTATATACATACATAGGTCAAAAACTTTTAAAACTTGTGGAATCGCAAATCTTATGAAAGGCAAAAGAAAACATTTGTTTTTCCAGTAATTAAATCAAGAAAAAACAGTGCATTTCTTATAACAACTATTTGTAAAACTAAATACCTATGGTTTGCGTCCAAACTAAAATGTTTTGCTGGTTCTTTTTAGCCACGTGGTGCGATGTAAGCATATCTGAAGTTGAATTAAAGTTACTTGAAAAGTTAAAAATATGTCTTGTGGAGATTTTTATCTTGGTTTTTATCGGCCAGTTTGATTGGTGACTATTATATAATATACAGTGGTTCGATCTGAACAAGGTATTCGGAAATTACAACGTTGTCTTGTACAATAATCTAAGCAAATTCCGTGAAGATATATATTATATATAGGGTCTACCCCAAGAAGCCAAATGAAAATGATTGACTTAAATTAGAACATTTGTATATTGAAACTAGAGAAACCAAATAGTCAGTAATTTTTGGATTAGAAAATTGAATATGTCCGTTTCCAGAAACATTTTATTTTCTGAATGGATCATAAGCAAATACTTTTACTATTACCGCTTGTCAACTG
Organism: Bactrocera latifrons; assembly: GCF_001853355.1. NCBI lineage: Eukaryota > Metazoa > Arthropoda > Insecta > Diptera > Tephritidae > Bactrocera > Bactrocera latifrons. The sequence continues at coordinate 347,912 of NW_017535297.1, forward strand.
CTAATTGCAGAGTGTGTAAATAACTCAATCCACTGTAAAATGATCTCGTATAATTTTCGATTTTTAAAACAGCTATTAAATGGTTTTTCATTATTATAATTTAAATTTTAATTCATATTGTAAGTTTAACGTCAAACACTTGTGTGATTAATTATATGACACGTATTGAACTTACAGTTATGAGAGACGGTTGCTTTGAGATTTAGAATATGCGTTTCGTATGAAGTGTGAAGAATATAAAGGTGCAAGTTCATTTATCACAACACTTAAAATAATAGGTTGTCAAAAATTTTTGCTGTATTTCTTGCTGTATTATTATTGAATTTTCAATTGTTCATAACATTTTTTTTGATGACTCATGCCCAGCTCTTGACC